>NC_057802.1:82486506-82525401 GCF_018294505.1 Triticum aestivum | reverse complement strand
CTCTCGCAGACGCTCGGCGAAGCCCTGCCGAGATCCCGCTACATCCACCACCACGCCGTCGTGCTGCTGGATCTCCATCAACCTCTCCTTCCCCCTTGCTGGATCAAGAAGGAGGAGACATCGCTGCACCGTACGTGTGTTGAACGCGGAGGTGCCGTCCGTTCGGCACTCGGTCATCGGTGATTTGGATCCCGGCGAGTACGACTCCATCAACCACGTTCATTGGAACGCTTCCGCTCGCGATCTACAAGGGTATGTAGATGCACTCCTTTCCCCTCGTTGCTAGTATACTCCATAGATGGATCTTGGTGAGCGTAGGAAAATTTCAAAATTATGCTACGATTCCCAACAGTGGCATCATGAGCCAGGCCTATGCGTAGTTACTATGCACGAGTAGAACACAAAGTAGTTGTGGGTGTTGATGTTGCCAATTCTTCTTGCCGCTACTAGTCTTATCTTGTTTCGGCGGTATTGTGGGATGAAGCGGCCCGGACCGACCTTACACGTACGCTTACGTGAGACAGGTTCCACCGACTGACATGCACTAGTTGCATAAGGTGGCTAGCGGGTGTCTGTCTCTCCTACTTTAGTCGGAACGGATTCGATGAAAAGGGTCCTTATGAAGGGTAAATAGAAATTGGCAAATCACGTTGTGGTCATACGTAGGTAAGAAACGTTCTTGCTAGAAACCTACAAGCCACGTAAAAACTTGCAACAACAATTAGAGGACGTCTAACTTGTTTTTGCAGCATGTGCTATGTGATGTGATATGGCCAGAAGATGTGATGAATGATATATGTGATGTATGAGATTGATCATATTCTTGTAATAGGAATCACGACTTGCATGTCGATGAATATGACAACCGGCAGGAGCCATAGGAGTTGTCTTTCTTATTTTGTATGACCTGTGTGTCATTGAATAACGCCATATAAATTACTTTACTTTATTGCTAAACGCGTTAGCCATAGAAGTAGAAGTAATCGTTGGCGTGACAACTTCATGAAGATACAATGATGGAGACCATGATGATGGAGATCATGGTGTCATGCCGGTGACGAAGATGATCATGGTGCCCCGAAGATGGAGATCAAAGGAGCAAAATGATATTGGCCATATCATGTCACTATTTGATTGCATGTGATGTTTATCATGTTTTTGCATCTTATTTGCTTAGAATGACGGTAGTAAGTAAGATGATCCCTTATGATAATTTCAAGAAAGTGTTCCCCCTAACTGTGCACCGTTGCGAAGGTTCGTTGTTTCGAAGCACCACGTGATGATCGGGTGTGATAGATTCTAACGTTCGCATACAATGGGTGTTGACGAGCCTAGCATGTACAGGCATGGCCTCGGAACACACGCAATACACTTAGGTTGACTTGACGACCCTAGCATGTACAGACATGACCTCGGAACACGGAGGACCGAAAGGTCGAGCATGAGTCGTATAGAAGATACGATCAACATGGAGATGTTCACCGATCTTGACTAGTCCGTCTCACGTGATGATCGGACACGGCCTAGTTAACTCGGATCATGTTTTCACTTAGATGACTAGAGGGATGTCTATCTGAGTGGGAGTTCATTGAATAATATGATTATATGAACTTAATTATCATGAACTTAGTCTAAAATCTTTACACTATGTCTTGTAGATCAAATGGCCCACGTTGTGCTCTACTTCAACGCGTTCCTAGAGAAAACCAAGATGAAAGATGATGGCAGCAGCTATACGGACTGGGTCCGGAACCTGAGGATCATCCTCATAGCAGCCAAGAAAGATTATGTCTTAGAAGCACCGCTAGGTGAAGCACCAATCCCAGAGAACCAAGACGTTATGAACGCTTGGCAATCACGTGTTGATGATTACTCCCTCGTTCAGTGCGGCATGCTTTACAGCTTAGAACCGGGTCTCCAAAAGCGTTTTGAGAAACATGGAGCATATGAGATGTTCGAGGAGCTGAAAATGGTTTTCCAAGCTCATGCCCGGGTCGAGAGATATGAAGTCTCCGACAAGTTCTTCAGCTGTAAAATGGAGGAGAATAGTTCTGTTAGTGAGCACATACTCAGAATGTCTGGGTTGCACAACCGCTTGTCTCAGCTGGGAGTTAATCTCCCGGATGACGCGGTCATTGACAGAATCCTTCAGTCGCTTCCACCAAGCTACAAGAGCTTTGTGATGAACTTCAATATGCAAGGGATGGAAAAGACCATTCCTGAGGTATATTCAATGCTGAAATCAGCGGAGGTGGAGATCAGAAAAGAACATCAAGTGTTGATGGTGAATAAAACCACTAAGTTCAAGAAGGGCAAGGGTAAGAAGAACTTCAAGAAGGACGGCAAGGGAGTTGTCGCGCCCGGTAAGCCAGTTGCCGGGAAGAAGTCAAAGAATGGACCCAAGCCTGAAATTGAGTGCTTTTATTGCAAGGGAAGTGGTCACTGGAAGCGGAACTGCCCCAAATACTTAGTGGACAAGAAGGCCGGCAACACCAAAGGTATATGTGATATACATGTAATTGATGTGTACCTTACCAGTACTCGTAGTAGCTCCTGGGTATTTGATACCGGTGCGGTTGCTCATATTTGTAACTCAAAACAGGAACTGCGGAATAAACGGAGACTGGCAAAGGACGAGGTGACGATGCGCGTCGGGAACGGTTCCAAGGTCGATGTGATCGCCGTCGGCTACTCATTTAAATCCGAGAATAATGGTTGTTCTATTTATTTGAGAGATATGTTTTATGGTCATTCCCCGCTGGTCAATGGTTTATTCTTGATGAATCTCGAACGTGATGTTACACATATTCATAGTGTGAATACCAAAAGATGTAAAGTTGATAACGATAGTCCCACATACTTGTGGCACTGCCGCCTTGGTCACATTGGTGTCAAGCGCATGAAGAAGCTCCATGCAGATGGACTTTTGGAGTCTCTTGATTACGAATCATTTGACACGTGCGAACCATGCCTCATGGGTAAGATGACCAAGACTCCGTTCTCCGGAACAATGGAGCGAGCAACCAACTTATTGGAAATCATACATACCGATGTGTGCGGTCCAATGAGTGTTGAGGCTCGCGGAGGATATCGTTATGTTCTCACTCTCACTGATGACTTAAGTAGATATGGGTATGTCTACTTAATGAAACACAAGTCTGAAACCTTTGAAAAGTTCAAGGAATTTCAGAGTGAGGTTGAGAATCAACGTGACAGAAAAATAAAATTCTTACGATCAGATCGTGGTGGAGAATATTTAAGTCACGAATTTGGTGCACACTTAAGGAAATGTGGAATCGTTTCACAACTCACGCCGCCTGGAACACCTCAGCGAAACGGTGTGTCCGAACGTCATAATCGCACTCTATTGGATATGGTGCGATCTATGATGTCTCTTACCGATTTACCGCTCTCATTTTGGGGCTATGCTCTAGAGACTGCCGCATTCACTTTAAATAGGGCTCCGTCGAAATCCGTTGAGACGACACCGTATGAATTATGGTTTGGGAAGAAACCTAAGCTGTCGTTTCTAAAAGTTTGGGGATGCGATGCTTATGTCAAGAAACTTCAACCTGAAAAGCTCGAACCCAAGTCGGAGAAATGCGTCTTCATAGGATACCTTCTACCTCAGATCCGAAGGCAAGATCTTCGTTGCCAAGAACGGGTCCTTTCTGGAGAAAGAGTTTCTCTCGAAGGAAGTAAGTGGGAGGAAAGTGGAACTTGATGAGGTGATAGTCACCCCTTCCGTACCGGAAAGTAGCGCAGTGCGGGAAGATGTTCCTGTGGTGCCTACACCGACTGGGGAGGAAGTTAATGATGATGATCATGAAGCTTCGGATCAAGTTACTACTGAACTTCGTAGGTCCACAAGGACACGTTCCGCACCAGAGTGGTACGGCAACCCTGTCCTGGAAATCATGTTGTTAGACAACAGTGAACCTTCGAACTATGAAGAAGCAATGGCGGGCCCGGATTCCGACAAATGGCTAGAAGCCATGAAATCCGAGATAGGATCCATGTATGAAAACGAAGTATGGACTTTGACTGACTTGCCCGATGACCGGTGAGCCATAGAAAACAAATGGATCTTTAAGAAGAAGACGGACACGGATGGTAATGTGACCATCTATAAGGCTCGACTCGTCGCTAAGGGTTATCGACAAGTTCAAGGGGTTGACTACGATGAGACTTTCTCACCCGTAGCGAAGCTGAAGTCCATCCGAATCATGTTAGCAATTGCCGCATACTATGATTATGAGATATGGCAGATGGACGTCAAAACGGCATTCCTTAACGGCTTCCTTAAGGAAGAGTTGTATATGATGCAGCCGGAAGGTTTTGTCGATCCTAAGAATGCTAACAAAGTATGCAAGCTCCAGCGCTCAATCTATGGGCTGGTGCAAGCATCTCGGAGTTGGAACATTCGCTTTGATGAGATATTCAAAGCGTTTGGGTTTACACAGACTTATGGAGAAGCCTGTGTTTACAAGAAAGTGAGTGGGAGCTCTGTAGCATTTCTCATATTATATGTGGATGACATACTATTGATGGGAAATGATATAGAATTCTTGGAAAGTATAAAGGCCTATTTGAATAAGTGTTTTTCAATGAAGGACCTTGGAGAAGCTGCTTATATATTAGACATCAAGATCTATAGAGATAGATCAAGACGCCTCATTGGTCTTTCACAGAGTACATACCTTGACAAGATATTGAAGAAGTTCAATATGGATCAGTCCAAGAAGGGGTTCTTGCCTGTATTGCAAGGTGTGCAATTGAGCACGGCTCAATGCCCGACCACGGCAGAAGATATAGAAAAGATGAGTGTCATCCCCTATGCCTCGGCCATAGGGTCTATTATGTATGCCATGCTATGTAACAGACCTGATGTAAACCTTGCCGTAAGTTTGGTAGGAAGGTGCCAAAGTAATCCCGGCATGGAACACTGGACAGCGGTCAAGAATATCCTGAAGTACCTGAAGAGGACTAAGGATATGTTTCTCATTTATGGAGGTTACGAAGAGCTCGTCGTAAAGGGTTACGTCGATGCTAGCTTCGACACAGATCTGGATGACTCGAAGTCACAAACCGGATACATGTATATTTTGAATGGAGGAGCAGTAAGCTGGTGCAGTTGCAAGCAAAGCGTCGTGGCGGGATCTACATGTGAAGCGGAGTACATGGCAGCCTCGGAGGCAGCACAGGAAGCAGTCTGGATGAAGGAGTTCATTACCGACCTAGGGGTGATTCCCAATGCGTCGGGCCCGATGACTCTCTTCTGTGACAACACTGGAGCTATTGCCCTTGTGAAGAAGCCCAGGTTTCACAGGAAGACCAGGCATATCAAGCGCCGCTTCAACTCCATTCGTGAAAGTGTTCAAAATGGAGACATAGATATTTGTAAAGTACATACGGACCTAAATGTAGCAGATCCGTTGACTAAACCTCTCCCTAGGGAAAAACATGATCAACACCAGGACGCAATGGGTGTTCGATTCATCACAATGTAACTAGATTATTGACTCTAGTGCAAGTGGGAGACTGTTGGAAATATGCCCTAGAGGCAATAATAAATGGTTATTATTATATTTCTTTGTTCATGATGATTGTCTATTGTTCATGCTATAATTGTGTTATCCGGAAATTGTAATACATGTGTGAATACATAGACCACAACGTGTCCCTAGTAAGCCTCTAGTTGACTAGCTCGTTGATCAACAGATAGTCATGGTTTCCTGACTATGGACATTGGATGTCATTGATAACGGGATCACATCATTAGGAGAATGATGTGATGGACAAGACCCAATCCTAAGCATAGCATAAAAGATCGTGTAGTTTCGTTTGCTAGAGCTTTTCCAATGTCAAGTATCTTTTCCTTAGACCATGAGATCGTGCAACTCCTGGATACCCTAGGAGTACTTTGGGTGTGCCAAACATCACAACGTAACTGGGTGACTATAAAGGTACACTACGGGTATCTCCAAAAGTGTCTGTTGGGTTGGCACGGATCGAGACTGGGATTTGTCACTCCGTATGACGGAGAGGTATCTCTGGGCCCACTCGGTAATGCATCATCATAATGAGCTCAATGTGACTAAGGCGTTAGTCACGGGATCATGCATTGCGGTACGAGTAAAGAGACTTGCCGGTAACGAGATTGAACAAGGTATTGGGATACCGACGATCGAATCTCGGGCAAGTAACATACCGATTGACAAAGGGAATTGCATACGGGATTGATTGAATCCTCGACATCGTGGTTCATCCGATGAGATCATCGTGGAACATGTGGGAGCCAACATGGGTATCCAGATCCCGCTGTTGGTTATTGACCGGAGAGGCGTCTCGGTCATGTCTGCATGTCTCCCGAACCCGTAGGGTCTACACACTTAAGGTTCGGTGACGCTAGGGTTGTAGAGATATGAGTATGCGGAAACCCGAAAGTTGTTCGGAGTCCCGGATGAGATCCCGGACATCACGAGGAGTTCCGGAAAGGTCCGGAGGTGAAGAATTATATATAGGAAGTCCAGTTTCGGCCACCGGGAAAGTTTTGGGGGTTATCGGTATTGTACCGGGACCACCGGAAGGGTCCCGGGGGTCCACCGGGTGGGGCCACCTATCCCGGAGGGCCCCATGGGCTGAAGTGGGAAGGGAACCAGCCCTTAGTGGGCTGGGGCGCCCCCCATGGGCCTCCCCCCTGCGCCTAGGGTTGGAAACCCTAGGGTGGGGGGGCGCCCCACTTGACTTGGGGGATAAGTTACCCCCCTGGCCGCCGCCCCCTCCCCTCCAGATGGGTTCTAGGCCGGCGCCCCCCTCCCAGGGGCCTATATAAAGGGGGGGAGGGAGGGCAGCAACATCACAGCCTTGGGCGCCTACCTCCTCCCCTGCTACACCTCTCCCTCTCGCAGACGCTCGGCGAAGCCCTGCCGAGATCCCGCTACATCCACCACCACGCCGTCGTGCTGCTGGATCTCCATCAACCTCTCCTTCCCCCTTGCTGGATCAAGAAGGAGGAGACATCGCTGCACCGTACGTGTGTTGAACGCGGAGGTGCCGTCCGTTCGGCACTCGGTCATCGGTGATTTGGATCACGGCGAGTATGACTCCATCAACCACGTTCATTGGAACGCTTCCGCTCGCGATCTACAAGGGTATGTAGATGCACTCCTTTCCCCTCGTTGCTAGTATACTCCATAGATGGATCTTGGTGAGTGTAGGAAAATTTCAAAATTATGCTACGATTCCCAACAATTTTACCATGCAATGTGTTTCTCTAGTGTATATGTTCTATATGTCATGCAATGTGGTGCTCACTTATTAACCGTTTGGTTAATTAGTTTTAGTCTTCAGTTAACTATTTGGTTTAATTAAGCAAATGTGATGTTCAATTCTTCAGGCTGGAATTTTGTATTGTCTTCCATGTGAGAAATAAATCGAATTTGTCTTTATAAAATACATGAGAAACGAATACAATTGCTATATTTCCAAGTTGTCAAGCATGCTTGATTTGGTTAACTGTCTGATCTTCTAGTATGTTATACATTGTGCAATGTGGTGCTCAGTTAATGTTTGGTTCATTTGTTGTGGTGTTTAGTTAACCGTTTGGTTCAATTCTGCTATGTGATGTTCAATAGTTGTGGGTGCATTCTGTTATTGTATACCATGTGAGAAGTAAATCGAATTTGACTGTACTAAATACATGAGAAACAAATACAATTGCTATATTTACAAGTTGTTAAGCATGCTTTGTTTGGTTAACTGTTTGATCTTCTATTATGAGTATGTTATATTGTGCAATGTGGTGCTCAGTTAACGTTTGGTTCATTTGTTGTGGTGTTTAGCTAACTGTTTGGTTCAATTCTGCAATGTGATGTTCAACTTTTGTGTGTGCATTCTGTTATTGTATACCATTTAAGAAATAAATTGAAATTGGCTGTACTAAATATATGAGAAACAAATACAATTGCTATATTTCCAAGTTGTTAAGCATGCTTGGTTTGGTTAACTGTCTGATCTTCTATTAGGGGTATGTTATATTGTGCAATGTGGTGCTCGGTTAATGTTTGGTTCATTTGTTGTGGTGTTTAGTTAACTGCTTGGTTCAATTCTGCAATGCGATTACCAATTGTCGTGGGTAGAATTCTGTATTGTTGTGCATGTGAGGAATAAACCGAATTTGGCTGCACTTAATACATGAGAAACATATACAAGTGCTATATTACCTAGTTCTTAATCATGGTTGGTTTGGATAAATTGGTTTTCTATGTGACTTGAATTAATCTGATGAATCTAGAATCTACTTATTTTTCATCAACATATTTTACTGATAGCATGCGAACGCTCACTTAACCTAATGACTAACTACCTTATATGTGTTGCAGGGAAACAATGGGAAGCACCGAGGTTTACAATCGAGGTTAGCACATGCATCCGTTGTCTAATAGAACATTATTGTGCAATTGCAGGAACCATTCTAATATTTAGGTTTTTAACAATTTGGTCTTGCACATGTAGGTCCTGCTGTCAGAGGTTTTGACCCACTGTTCGACCCTTTTTGCATATGGGGCAATGAGTTGTCCATGAATATCAATCAAGTCAAGAAACTCAGAAAGATTGTTAGGATAAAGAAATTAGCAACAAAAAACAACAAGATCTTTGTCTACACAATGAAGAAGACATCAGTTCACTACAAGATGGTACTAACTATTATACCTTGCCTTTTTTTATTCCTTTGCCCCATTTCCAATCTAGAGAAGATATTTATGCACATCCTTGTTTTCAGGCCTTTCCAAAGCAGTTCACTAATGATTACCTCTCAAACCACCTCTATGGTCACGAGGCGAGGAAGGTTTTCATACAACACCCATGGTTCAATATTAAAGTGTTCCTGAAGAGGACGAAGGATGGACGGTCAATCATCCACATGCACTAGCCTAAAGTTGCAAAGACCTCCAACATCAATGAAGGCTCAATATTCGCCTTTCGCTTCATCAGTTTTCCAGTTGAGATGCATCTGTCTATGTACCATCTATGATGCTAATTTTGAAAGGTTCTAGATGTTGCATGTGAAACTTGGTGCTGGTGCAGTTGTGTAATGGGGTTGCTGAGTGCTGAAGCTATATGATGTTGTACTCTGACGTATTTCAATTATGAACTCCTGCTTCCTTAACATGGAAATGAAATAATTGTGTGCTTAATATGAAATGTCAATTAGATTAATAAATAATAATAGGGCAATTAGCCTGCTAATTGTTTTTTATTGCAAACAGTTATTGAGAAAACAACATGGGCGATGACCTCAGGCGACGCACACAGTTTCTAGGAATAAACCGTGTTGGATCAATGAACAATCACACACGACATCCTCTTGAAAACTGTTTGCGTTAGGCCACCTTGCGCAAACGTTTACCACATAAAAACTGTGTGTCATGGACAGCCTTTGCCACACAGTTTCTTCTATGCACCGTGTGTGATGCATTCAATAACACAAACGATAAAATTGTTAATATCGTGTGCAATGGCAATGCTATCACAAACGATTTAACGGGGAAAATTGTGTGTGATGTACCTGCGAAAGTAAACGTTTTCCTTGGAGCGACTGTGTGGGATGTATATATGAATGGAAACTTTTAGTGGGGACTGACTATGTGGGATGTACGTACGACCGGAAACGATTTCGCATGTATAATTGTATTTTTAGCACTACTATACATATAACCATATTTGATCGCTTCCGGTCGCACACGACCTCATTTTGCCGAGCGTGTGTGCCAGGAGGGCATATCCCCGACGGTTTCTGGGTCGTGTGGGAAGGACCCCCCCCTATCACAGTCACTCACTAGGCGACGGTCAGAACGCCGTCGCGGAAAGGGGTTAAAAACTGTTTGTATAGCACCTCGCTGTACCAGTGTGCTTAGGTGCGACTTTTTTTGTTTTCTACTACATTCCCCAATAGTGGCATCATGAGCAGTTATATGAGTAGGTGCAGGTTGCGATCTAGATCACATGTGGATGTGAGGGTTTGATGTTCTTCCCATGCTTCCCTCGAGTGTTGCTTCGTTTCAGTTCATTGGCGGCATGATGAGGCTTTGCACAAAATTCTAACAATTTGCTTTTCCTCTCGACGATCTTCTAACAGTTCTTTGGGCCTCATCATAGTCAAAAATAGTGAACCGTCGTGTACACAAGAGGGTGTTGAAGATGGATGATCTTCTACGGGGTCACACATATTTGATGAAGTTTACTGTGGGGCTAGAGATTTTTATTAAGTCTCTTCTCTCACACACCCCGAAACTTAATCTACCATCAAGAATCATCGCCTATGTTGTGGACGTAGGTAGCTAGTATTATTTGTGAAAACTGGTAAACTGCATAACTAAAATTTTGCTAAAATGGATTAGAGGACTGTGGGGACCCCGACTTACACAGTCGAAGCCACCTATTACATGTGCACAGTGATCCCAAGGATCAATCTCACTGAACACACAAAATGAATATCAAGAGTCTTACATCCATACATACCGTCTTACACAAATTATGACCATTATGGTCAAGTCTTACATAGATAAAGCCTCAAGGGCTGAATTTCAATAAAACACAAACAGCGGAAATCTTCGTCGATAAGTAGAACCCATGCCATCTACCTTAACCCTACATGCATTCTAACTGGGAAAGAGTCCTAGTTCGCATGATCGTCACTGAAGAATTCTTCCTCATATTCCTGCTCTTCCATATGCCTGGCCAAGTAAATAGCCAGGGACAAGCTAGTGAGTACGTTTGAATGTACTCGTAAGTAACCCATGAATGGAAAAGTAACCCATGAATGGAAACAGAGTAAAGTATGCATGGTAATATCACTATGTTGGCATGTCTGTGGTAAGATAGTTATTCTTATGCAAGTATGATCAATACTTAATGGTGTGAGGAATGCGTCTGTAACATGTATCAAGAGGTTACCGACATCAACATCGAGAAAGAGTTATACACAACTCAGTCTCAAGCTTGTCACGACTTATCATGAATTGCATCAACAAAGTACTTAACCGAGTGTGTAAGAGGATTCCGGACATAGTTTAAGTAGCACCACCCAACTGTCCTTGACCATGGACACGGCTATTGGAATAGTTTAACACTATGCAGAGATTGTACACTTTACCCACAAGATCTGGGGAACTTTCGTGTCATCCATGACCCGTAGTACCTCAAGTACTCAGGGTAAGCACCCGATCACTATCTTTCCCTAGGCGACACTAACATAGATTCCACTCGTTGGTACACAACCTTCGTGTTATAATCATAAAAGATATTGGGACTCTGCCCTATTCAACATCACATCTACACGAAGGGACCAACGGCGTGTCCGCTGCCCTGTAAAAACAGTCATGGCCGCCTATCCAAGCACAACCCCGTCCCGAGAGTGAACTCATGTCACCCCCGTCACTAGTAATGTGGGCACCATGCTAGTATCGGACTAGGTAATCAATAACGCCCCGTCCCATAAGGGGTAGTGTGGTTGTACATGTTAGGTTGGGACGGTTGACAAACCTTCAATCTAATCCATCTTTTATAGACACACAACACTTGCTTCGGTACACCATTTCATCATCAAGCGGTGACCTAGTTCAACATCACCCACGGGCATTAGGGGCACCCGATGGGGTTTTCAAAAGATTGTAACCAAGTGATGATTGATACGTCTCCAACGTATCTATAATTTTTGATTGTCCCATGTTGTTATATTATCATTCTTGGATGTTTTACAATCATTTTATAGCAACTTTATATCATTTTCGGGACAAACCTATTAACATAGTGCTCAGTGCCAGTTGCAGTTTTTTGCTTGTTTTTTACTTCGCAGAAAATCAATACCAAACGGAGTCCAAACACAGCGAAACTTTTTGGAGAATTTTTCTGGGCCAGAAGACACATGATGGGGCAAAGAAGTAACAAAGGGGTGCCCCGAGGGGGGCACAACCCACCTGGGCGCGCCTGGGGGCCCAAGCTCGCCCTGGAGGGTTGTGACCACCTCGGTGGCCTCCCGCACCGCCTCTTTGTTCTATAAATACCCCAATATTCCAGAAACCCTAGGCGAGTCGACGAAAAGCAATTCCAGTTGTCGCAAGTTCCAGAAACCACAGATCCAATCTAGACACCATCACAGAGGGGTTCATCATCCTCATTGGTGCCTCTCCGATGATGCGTGGATAGTTCATTGTAGACCTACGGGTCCGTAGTTAGTAGCTAGATGGCTTCCTCTCTCTCTTTTGATTCTCAATATAATGGTCTCACGGAGACCTATTTGATGTAACTCTTTTTCCGGTGTGTTTGTTGGGATCCGATGAACTTTGAGTTTATGATCAAATCTATGTTTTTATCCATGAAAGTTATTTGAGTCTTTTGATCTCTTATATGCATCATTACTTATAGCCTCGTATTTCTTCTTCGAATCTTTGGTTTAGTTAGGCCAACTAGATCAATTTTTCTTGCCATGGGAAGAGGTGCATTGTGGTGGCTTCGATCTTACGGTGCTCGATCCCAGTGACAGAAGGGGAAACAACACGTATGTATCGTTGCTATTAAGGATAACAATATGGGGTCTATTCGTATATGAGTAGATCTTGTCTACATCATGTCATCATTCTTATTGCATTAGTCTGTTTCTTCATGAACTTAATACACTAGATGCATGCTAGATAGCAGTCGATGTGTGGAGCAATAGTAGTAGATGCAGGAAGGAGTCGGTCTACTAATCTTGGACGTGATGCCTATATAATGATCATTGCCTGGATATCGTCATGATTATTTGAAGTTCTATCAATTGCCCAACGGTAATTTGTTTACCCACCGTATGCTATTTTTCTCAAGAGAAGCCACTAGTGAAATCTACGGCCCCCGGGTCTCTTCTTTATCATATTTGCCTTCGAGATCTATTTTTATTTGCTTTTATTTTCATATCTATTAATCCAAAAACTCAAAAATACCTTGCTACAATTTATTGTTATTTATTTTATCTCTCATCCCCGCAAGATCTATTTATCCAATCTACTACAATTTTTTACCTATCTTTTACCCGGGAGGTATTGACAACCCCTCTTTTACGTCGGGTTGCTAGTATTTGTTCTTTGTGTGCAGGTGTCGTTCACGTAGTGTTGTGTGGTTCTCCTACTAGTTCGATAACCTTGGTCTCATCACTGAGGGAAATACCTACCGTAGTTGTGCTGCATCATCCCTTCCTCTTTGGGGAAATACTGATGTAGTTCAAGCCGCGTCAAAAGGAATTTCTGGTGCCGTTGCCGGGGAGACATCATCAAAATCTACCAAGTTCCTAATCACAAATCTCATCTCCTTGTAATTTACATTATTTTCCATTTGCCTCTCATTTTCATCTCCCCACTTCACAAAATTTGCCATTTTATTCGCCCTCTTTTTAGTTCGCCGTTTTCTCGTCAGATCCGTTTTTGAGTGCAATCTTGTTGCGTAGTCACGATGACTCAAGAGAGCACCAAGTTGTGTGATTTCTCCAATACCAACAACAATGATTTTATTAGCACTCTAATTGATCCTCCTGCCACTAGTGCGGAGTCTTGTGATATTAATGCCGCTTTGTTGAATCTTGTCATGAAAGACCAATTTTCCGACACTCCTAATGAGGATGCCGTGTCCCATCTTAAGACATTCATGGAATTATGCGATATGCAAAAGAAAAAATATGTGGACAATGATATCCAGAAACCATAGAATCATCATGGGATTTTTATTTCTGTGCCCCTGGTTCCTTAGTTCTACTCATTCATCCCCACGCTCTTAACTTTTGCTCACTTTTCCCCACTCCCTTGCCCGAAACCCTCAGAACTGGTCACAGCAGACGTTGTCGTTGGGTCAATGGCTTGACCGTTAACTCTGACGAGTGGGGCCGTGTTGGGCAGAGTCCACATTTTGACCGTTACGTGGTAACCAGTGGGGCCGCGAAACTGACACTCACTGTAACCTGAATCAGATCCAGTCGCTTCCGCGCCGCCCGCTCCGCCGCCGTCGTGCCGCCTCCGCCGCATCTGCCCTCTTTCCCCATCTAGGATTAGGAAGCGATGCCGGGGGGCACCCCGTCCGGCCCATCGATCCTGGAGATGATTGGGTTGAATCAGAGGCTGATAATTTATGGATTCCACCTGGGTAAGCATCGTTTTCCTCTCAAATTGATTAGGAGATCCGTAAATTAGGCTGTATCTGACCACCGTTGGCGTGAATCAGTGCAATTTATCTAAAAAATTTCGGCCTAATTGCGCCCTTTATCTTATTTCAACCGAATAGGGTTGATCCTGCACTTGCTTTTCGGTTGGCGGTTAGAATGGAAACTAGCGAGCTGCGTGGAACTAAACCGTGTATGATTTCTGGATTTTTCTATCCTAAAGTGGTAGAAACGAGCGTTTCGTTCAGAGATTTCCACGAGCCACTCTGCTGTGAGTATCTGTGGAGCCCTGCCGATGCTGTTGAACTGAGATATTTTGATAGTACCGAGCAGAGATTTGTCCCATTAACTTGTCATGAGCATCTGGGATTGCTATTTAGTTTGAATGCTGACAGCCGTTTTGGTAAAATCCATATCGGTGTGCTTCAGGCACACAAACAACGTATCCCGAAGGGTGTTCAGACATCATCTGTCTCTGCTAATAGCGAGCGTCCTCGCACTCCTTGTAGGCCGAGACCAAGTAAACCTAGTGGTTCTGAAAGCCACAACATGTCGGTTGCCGCTAATTCTGCCACTTCTCCTCTCCCTTCTGCACCTGATGTAGAAGTAGATGCAGAGCCTGACGAGGAAGTGCCTCGACGTGATGATGAGGATGAGATTCTATTCCCTGAACTGGTAGATAGAGTTAGTCAACAGGCAGTGGAAGATGAATATCCAGAGGAGCCTAGTAGTCGTGCTAGATTTGATGACACTGACGATGAAGAGAGGGAGGAGAACATTGACTCCTTAGTTTTACAAGAATATGATGGCGCATGGAGTAGGCTAGCTACGTGCATGCATAGCAGGCTAGCTGGACATATCCTGCATGCATAATAGGCTTCTGTCATTGCGGCGCGCGCACGGCCCAAGTCTAACCACGGCCCAACGGGCTAACCGCAGCATCGTCTGCCGCGACCCCAGTCATCAGGTTCAATGGGCGACACAGTCAGCGCGGCCCCACTCGTCAGAGTTAACGGTCAAAGCAATGACCCGACGACATCAACCGTTTGTGACCAGTTCTGAGGGTTTCGGGCAAGGGAGTGGGGAAAAGTGAGCAAAAGTTAAGAGCGTGGGGATGAATGAGTATGGCTAAAGAACCAGGGGCACAGATGTAAAAATCCCAATCATCAAAACAAGCACACAACGCAAAGAAAATAGAATCTGTCAGAAACAGAATAGTGTGTAGCAATCTAAATTGCTCGAATACTCGTGAAACTCCAAATATCCTAAAAAATTAGGAAGACCTGAGCAATTTGTATACCAATCTTCTATAAAAAATTCAGAGTTTTTCGTCACTTCTATGAATTTTAAAAATTGTAACTCTGGACGCAAAAGTTTCTGTTTTTTCAGCAAGATCAAACAACTATCACCCAAGAAGATCCTAAAGGCTTTACTTGGCACAAAAACTAATTAAAACAAAAAAAACACAATCATAATAGTAGCATAATTGTGCAAACACTCAAGAACAGAAACCAAAAGGCAAAAATAAATTTTATTCATTGGGTTGCCTCCCAACAAGTGCTATTGTTTCACGCCCTTCGCTAGGCATAAAGCAAGGATCTAAATTTTGTCATGTCTAGTTTTGACAACTTTTGTAAGGGTTTTCTCAAACCAGGGAGGCTCTTTACGCTTCCCTAAATTCTCAGGAAAAGAAACCATCTTTAGATCCAAAATATCCAATCGCTTGTTGCAGAGAGTAACCAAGGTATTCATGCGATTGATACTACCATTGAGATGTTTGAGGGGTTCGTTATATTTTTAAATTCAACCATATGTTTATGCAAATCACCAAGTTTTTCCAACATTTGAACTCCCTCGGGGGTGAAAGAGAAACCCTTCTTTTGAGGTGGAACCCCCAGAATTCCTTCTAAAATTTCATAGGCAGCATTAGCATCAAGCTCAATAAAATTCCCTTTAGCGCCAAAATCTAGGAGTTGTCTATGATGCAAAGCCAATCCTATGTAAAAATTACGAAGCAAGATCTTAGCGTCCCCCTTTAAATTACAAATACGATAGGATTCCATTTTCAAATTTTATCCTTGTCGTTGCTTGAAGTATAAACTTAAACATCTCGTGACAAAGGAGGAGTAGACACGCTAGCCATTATGACTTAGAAAGCAAGAACACGGATAGATCCGGCAAGAAAACGGCGAACGAAAAGAGGGCGAATAAAATGACAAATTTTTGTGACGTTGGGGAGAGGAAAATGAGAGGCAAATGGCAAATAATGTAAATTGTGAGGAGATGAGATTTCTGATTAGGAACCTGGTAGATGTTGATGATGTCTCCCCGGCAATGGCGCCAGAAATTCCTTTTGATGTCTGCTAGACTACGTCGGTATTTCCCCAAAGAGGAAGGGATGATGCAGCACAGCGACGGTAGATATTTCCCTCAGTAATTAGACCAAGGTTATCAAACCAATAGGATAACCAAGCAACACTATGTATACAGCACCTGCACACAAATAACAAATACTCGCAACCCGACATGTAAAAGGGGTTGTCAATCCCTTTCGGGTAACGACACCAGAAATTGGCAAACGGACGTGAGAGAGTTGTAAATATTGATAGATCGAATGCCGAATAAAATAAAGTGCAGAAAAAGATTTTTGTATTTTTAGTTTAATAGATTTGAAAATAAAAGGCAAATAAAATAGATCGCAAAGGCAAATAATATGAGAAAGAGACTCGGGGGCCGTAGATTTCACTAGTGGCTTCTCTTGAGAAAAATAGCAAATGATGGGTAAACAAATTACTATGGGCAATTGATAGAACTTCAAATAATCATGATGATATCCAGGCAATGATCATTATATAGGCATCACGTCCAAGATTAGTAGACCGACTCCTGCATGCATCTACTACTATTACTCCACACATTGACCGCTATCCAGCATGCATCTAGTGTATTAAGTTCATGGAGAAACGAAGTAATGCAATAAGAACGATGACATGATGTAGACAAGATCTATTTATGTAGAAATAGACCCCATCTTGTTATCCTTAATAGCAACGATAAATACGTGTCGGTTCCCCTTCTGTCACTGGGATCAAGCACTATAAGATCGAACCCATCACAAAGCACCTCTTCCCATTGCAAGATAAATAGATCAAGTTGGCCAAACAAAACCCAAATATTGGAGTAGAAATACGAGGCAATAAGCAATCATGCATATAAGAGATCAAAGAAGACTCAAATAACTTTCATGGATAAAAAGATAGATCTGATCATAAACATCATATGGATCTCCAAGAGACCAGTGTATTGAAAATGAAACAAGAGAGAGGAAGCCATCTAGCTACTAACAACGGACCCGAAGGTCTACAAAAGACTACTCACGCATCATCGGAGAGGCACCAATGGACATGATGCACCCCTCTGTGATGGTGCCTAGATTGGATTTGGTGGTTCTGGACTCTGCGGCGGCTGGAATTGATTTTCGTCGACTCCCCTAGGGTTTCTGGAAAATTGGGGTATTTATAGAGCAAAGAGTCAGTTTGGGGGGCACTCGAGGTGGTCACAACCCACCAGGGCGCGCCTGGGCCTCCAGGCGCGCCCTGGTGGGTTGTGCTCCCCTCGGGGCATCCCCCAGGCGCTTCTCCGACCGACTGGATGTCTTCTGGTCCACAAAATCCACAAAAAGTTTCGCTGCGTTTGGAGTCCGTTTGGTATTCATTTCCTGCGATGTAAATAACATGCAGAAAACCGCAACTGGCACTTGGCACTATGTCAGTAGGTTAGTACCAAAAAATGATATAAATGACTATAAAATTATTATAAAACATTCAAGAATGGTAATATAACAGCATGGAACAATAAACAATTATAGATACGTTGGATACGTATCACTGCTCTTATGAAGTTAGTTTCTAATAAACATGCTCTTATTGATCTTAATGATGTGCCTTTGTCTACTTTGGTTGAGCAAAATAGTGATGCCGTGGACGTGAATTTTGTTTCGCGAAACAATTTTAATAACAATGCTTATAGAGCTAATTTTAATCCTAGATCTTTTCCGATAAATTCCTCTAATAATAATGGTAATTCCTATGGTAATCCTTCTTATAATAATAATAGGAACACATGTGATCTTGAGAATAATATTAAAGAATTGATCAATGCTCAAAATAATTTTAATACTACGGTAGAAGAAAAGTTGAGTAAGACTGATGATATGTCTAGAAGCATTGATAGAATTTCTCATGATGTAGAAAATGTCAAGATGAAAAGTTTTGTGCCTAAGGTTGAGGAATCAATTAAATATTTATATGTTTCTATGGATGAAAGCAAGAAAAGAACCGCTATGCTTAGAGCTAAAAGAGAATTTTTAGAAAAGACGTTTTCTAGGGATTGCTTTCATAAAAATGATGAAGATATTAAAATGATTGGTGTTTCTTCTATTGGTTCTTTGTTTAGTAAACTTAAAATTGATGAAAAGGGACTGAAGAAGAGTCAACTTTAGTTAGAAGGCGTCCCGATAATTTGGAGGGTCAACATCTTGTTGAGAAAATTGATAAAAGTGGGTTTTGAGAGGTCAAAACTTTAACTAGTGATGTGCCCACTCTTTTGATTACAAAGACTTTAATTATGATAATTGCTCTTCGATTGATTGTATTTCTTTGTTGCAATCCATGATTAATTCAACCCATGCTTATGAACAAAATAAAGCTTTTACTAAACATATCGTTGATGCTATGATCAAAACTTTGGAAGAAAAGTTGGAATTAGAGATTTCAATTCCTAAAAAATTACATGATGAATGGGAACCTACTATCAAAGTCAAGATTAAAAATTATGAGTGTTTTGCTTTATGTGACTTGGGTGCTAGTGTTTATACAATTCCGAAATCTTTATGTGATGGGCTTGGTCTTACCGATATTGAAGAATGTTCTTTAAATTTGCACTTGGCAGATTCTACTATTAAAAAACCTATGGGAAGAATTAATGATGTCCTTATTCTTGCAAATTGGAATTATTTTCTCATAGATTTTATTGTTTTTGATATTGATTGCAATCCGTCTTGTCCAATTATACTTGGTAGACCGTTCTTACGTACTATTGGTGCCGTGATTGATATGAAAGAAGGCAATATTAAATTTCAATTTCCACTAAGGAAGGGAATAGTACACTTCCCTAGAACAAGAACTAAGCCACCATATGAATCAATCATGAGGGCATCTTATGGATCTAGAAATAGAGATGACAATACTTGAATCTTTGCATTATGCCTAGCTAGGGGCATAAAACCATAACGCTTGTTGGGAGGCAACCCAATGAATAAAATTTATTTTTGTCTTTTTCTTTCTGTTCTTGAGTATTTGCACAATTATTCTATTGTTATGATTGTGGTTTTTATGTTTTAATTAGTGTTTGTGCCAAGCAAAGCCTTTGGGATCGTGTTGGGTGATAGTTGATTTGATCTTGTTGAAAAACATAAACTTTTGCGTCTAGAAAGATAATTTTTATTTTAACAGGAGCGTAATAAAATCCTGATTTTTGTACACAAGACTGATATACAAATTTCACACGTTTTCCTAATTTCAAAGAATTTTTGGAGTTACAGAAGTATTCGAAATTTTCAGATTACTACAGATTGTTCTGTTTTTGACAGATTCTGTTTTCTTTGCGTTGTGTGCTTATTTCAATGAATCTATGGTTTGTATTGGAGGGTATAAGCTATAGCAAAGTTGGAATACAGTAGATATAATGCAAAAACAAAATATGAATGGGTTTGCAACAGTACTTATAGTAGTGATTTGCTTTGTTATACTGACGAATCTCACGAAGGTTTTTGTTGAGTTTTGTGTGAGTGAAGTTTTCAAGTTTTGGGTGAGATCACGATGGATGAAGGAATAAGGAGCAAGAAGAGCCTAAGCTTGGGGATGCCCCATGGCATCCCAAGCCATTATCTAAAAGAGAAGCAAGCAACTAAGCTTGGGGATGCCCGACTGGCACCCCCTCTTTCTTCTAAACGACCATCAGTATTTTACTTGGAGCTATATTTTTATTCGTCACATATCATGAATTTTGCTTGGAGCGTCTTGTATGATATGAGTCCTTGCTTGCTTTGCTTCTTATTTTAAGTCATCTATCCTTGCTGGATACACCTATTTGAGAGAGCCAAACTTATGCTATGATTTGTTAGAATTTCTCTATGTGCTTCACTTAATTTTTTTTGAGATATGGAATTGCTCTAGTGCTTCACTTATATCTTTTTGAGCACGGTGTGCTTTATTATTTTTGAAGAAATTCTCTCATTCTCCAATGTATCTATAATTTTTATTGTTCCATGCTGTTATATTATCATTCTTGGATGTTTTACAATCATTTTATAGCAACTTTATATCATTATTTGGGACCAACCTATTGACATAGTGCCCAGTGTCAGTTGCTGTTTTTTACTTCGCAGAAAATCAATACCAAACGGAGTCCAAATGCAATGAAACTTTTTGGAGATTGTTTTTGGGCTAGAAGACACGCGATGGGACAAAGAAGTACCAGAGGGGTGCCCCGAGGGGGGCACAACCCACCTCGGCGCGCCTGGGGGCCCAATTGCCCTAGTGGGTTGTGCCCACCTCAGTGGCCTCCTGCACTGCCTCTTTGCTCTATAAATACCCCAATATTCTAGAAACCCTAGGGGAGTCGACAAAAAAGAATTCCAGCCGCCGCAAGTTCCAGAAACCACAGATCCAATCTAGACACCATCACGAAGGGGTTCATCATCCTCATTGGTGCCTCTCTGATGATGCGTGAGTAGTTTTTTGTAGACCTACAAGTCCGTAGTTAGTAGCTAGATGGCTTCCTCTCTCTCTCTTTTGATTCTCAATATAATGGTCTCTTGGAGATCCATATGATGTAACTCTTTTTGCGGTGTGTTTGTTGGGATTCGATGAACTTTGAGTTTATGATCGGATCTATGTTTTTATCCATGAAAGTTATTTGAGTCTTTGGATCTCTTATATGCATGATTACTTATAGCCTCGTATTTCTTCTTTTAATCTTTGGTTTAGTTAGCCAACTAGATCAATTTTTTCTTGCCATGGGAAGAGGTGCTTTGTGATGGGTTCGATCTTACAGTGCTCGATCCCAGTGACAGAAGGAGAAACGACACGTATGTATCATTGCTATTAAGGATAACAAGATGGGGTCTATTCATATATGAGTAGATCTTGTCTACATCATTTCATCATTCTTATTGCATTACTCCGTTTCTCCATGAACTTAATACACTAGATGCATGCTGGATAGCGGTCGATGTGTGGAGTAATAGTAGTAGATGCAGGTAGGAGTCGGTCTACTAATCTTGGACTTGATGCCTATATAATGATCATTGCCTGGATATCATCATGATTATTTCAATTTCTATCAATTTCCCAACAGTAATTTGTTTACCCACCGTATGCTATTTTTCTTGAGAGAAGCCATTAGTGAAATATACGACCCCCGGGTCTCTTCTTTATCATATTTTCCTTCGAGATCCATTTTTATTTGCTTTTATTTTCAGATCTATTAATCCAATAACACAAAAGTACCTTGCTGCAATTTATTGTTATTTATTTTATCTCGCTTTCCCGCGAGATCTATTTATCCAATCTACTACAATTTTTACCTATCTTTTACCCGGGAGGGATTGACAACCTCTCTTTTACGTCGGGTTGCAAGTATTTGTTCTTTGTGTGCAGGTGCCGTTCACGTAGTGTTGCGTGGTTCTCCTACTGGTTCGATAATTTTGGTCTCATCACTGAGGGAAATACCTACCGTAGTTGTGCTGCATCATCCCTTCCTCTTTGGGAAAATACCGACGTAGCTCAAGCCGCATCAATGATCATGGCATAGATGCAACATCATGCGTCAACATCAAGTATTCATCGTATATCTAGGCACAAGATGGAGCTACGAACATGCAACTATCAACGGGTATGCATCAATGCAACGGTCATAACAAAGCTCATCATCAACGTCATCATCATGCATATGGAAAGTTATCGATGAACAAGAGAGGGGTATCATGGTCAAAGGGCTGCTTGCATTGGTTGGCTTGGTCTTCGAGGTCTTCAAGTCATTCTCCTTCTTATTCTCCAACTATTTCGTCAAAAACTGGATCTATTTGTCACAAAGTAACAACGAGAAAATATGGCACTAGCAAAAACAGAAAAATATAAGTGCTCATAAAAATATCAACTTATTTTTCTTAAATAATAGAGTGAAACGAAGACTACAAAAAATTCTTAGTTTTGGATTTGGAGTTATGGAATAAGAGAAATAGATTTTCAGAGATGGTTTTAATTGCTCAAATTTGAATTTAAATTTGAACAATACAGAAAAGTGTGATGGATTTGTCAGAAAGTTAAACCATTATGGGATTTTTAGAAAAAATTAGGAGTTTGAATTATTTCATTTGGACAAATATTTGAATCTGTGGAATTTTTGGAATTTTTAGAAATAAAGAAAAAGAAAACAGGCATAGTGCAACTGGGCCAAAACGACCATAGTGCAGCAAGCCTAGAAAAGAGTCTGCCCGCACGGCTGGCCACGTCGAAGGCGTAGGGAATACACCTCCACTTACCACGATGAACTGGTGCGCGCGCGTGAGGGATTCAATCCTGACGGGCGGGCCCCTCCTGTTAGGATGTGAGGCTGACCGACGGGCCCCATGGTCTTCATCGTCTTCCTCCGGCCAGACGGGGTGGCGAGCTCACTGGCGGCGCTGTGGTCGACGGCGAGGAGATTTGAGGGCACCGATGTGCTCAGGGTGGAGTCGCTGTTTGGGTGGAGGTGGAGTTGGCCGCTGGAGTGTAGGGGTTCACCGACGACGAGGAAGCCGGTGGCGAGGCTTCGGGAGGAGGTTGCGCCGGTCTCCTCCGGCTGCAATCAATGCAGGAAATAGATGGGAAATGCTCAGCGTGGTCAGGTGGTTCAAGATTGGGCGAGAGCGGAGGCAAAGGGGGCCTGTACCTCGAGACCGACGGCGACCCGAGGCGGCGGAGCTCGATCTTGGGCCCTCCTCGGGATGAGTGGATGGTCTAGGTGGTCGATAGGGTGTGGGAGAGGGCGAATGGTGGAGAGAACGGGGTCCAGGGTGGCCTTAAATAGCCTGCCCGGGGCTCACCATGGACGACGCCCACGGGTGCTCGCGGCTATGGCTCTAGAGGTCGAGGGAGTGAGCGGGGAGGGGTCAGCGGTGCTTTTGGGGGGTAGCTTAGGCTGTTGGGAAGGAAGAGGAGGAGCGGAGCGAGACAAAGGTGGGCCCAAGCAAGCACATGGAGTGGCGGAGCTGGGCGACGCTCTGTTCATGCGTGGGAGGGGCAGGAGGGAGAGAGGAAGGAGGGGGCCGACCGCATGTCGTGTCCCAGACGCTGAGGCGCGTCGGCAAGCGTGCGGGGGAGAGCCGAGGTGGTCAGGCACGTTGGAATGGGCAAGCTACAGTGTTGATTTGCACTGTAGTGTGCTCCAGAGCGCGTCCATGGCATGCCATGGCATTTTTCATAGTGCCATGGGCATGTCTTCTAGTGTCTGGGGGTTTGGGGGGTGAGTAAACAGAGTTTGTAGCATTGGATCCTCTAGGAGGTCTATGGAAGAGAGGAGGGCTTGAGAGAGAGAGAGTGAGAGAATGGGGCTGTCCAGAGAGAGAAAGTGGGGATTTCACCCACCAATAATTGATCCATGGCCAATAAAAACTTAGCGGAGGTAGAAGGTGATCATTGTTAGCGGTGGTAAAAAGTTAAACTCAAGGAGAATAGTGTAAGTGGTCAAAATAGTGAATTGAAAATAATGGCAGAAGGTGTTTGAAGCCAAATTGGGTTGCACTAATCTCCTTCTTGTGCCACTTTATGGGAGATATACTCATGATCATTTGGCAATGTGGTAGAAATTTGGGTTCATTTGGATAAAGTTTCCACCGTTACTTTGGAAAACCCTAGAAATCAACAGAAATGGGGTTTCCTAGATCTAGCTATGCAAATCCATCATGTTTGATGCACCACTTGGTGCAGTGTCATCATTTTGGGACTAGAGCATGTTAACAAAATTTGAGATCAAAAGGAGACAGTTGGCAATATGGGGTTGCTCAAACTTGGATCTGGATAGGTATGCTTTTGGGGCACTTTTGTGAACCAAAAAATATTTTTGATTGGAATGAAACTTGGCAAGATCATCACATTAGGAATATGTGGCTTGCTAGAATTTTCCTGGATTTATTTGACAATATTTCTTTTAGAAATATTTCAAATTCTTGAATTATGCGGAAATGGTTTTGGAGGGTTTTGTCCAATATTTCGGACATGACCATGTGTTTAAACTCTTATATATGGACAATATATGTCTGATAACCCACAAGTATAGGGGATGCAACAATTTTCGAGGGTAGAGTATTCAACCCAAATTTATTGATTCGACACAAGGGGAGCCAAAGAATATTCTCAAGTATTAGCAGTTGAGTTGTCAATTCAACCACACCTGGATAACTTAATATCTGCAGCAAAGTATTTAGTAGCAAAGTAATATGGAAGTAACGGTAACGGTAGCAAAAGTAATATTTTTGGGTATTGTAGTGATTGTAACAGTAGCAACGGAAAAGTAAATAAGCAAAGAACAATATGTGAAAAGCTCGTAGGCATTGGATCGGTGATGGAGAATTATGCCGGATGTGGTTCATCATGTAACAGTCATAACATAGGGTGACACAGAACTAGCTCCAATTCATCAATGTAATGTAGGCATGTATTCCGAATATTGTCATACGTGCTTATGGAAAAGAACTTGCATGACATATTTTGTCCTACCCTCTCGTGGCAGCGGGGTCCTAATGGAAACTAAGGGATATTAAGGCCTCCTTTTAATAGATTACCGGACCAAAGCATTAACACATAGTGAATACATGAACTCCTCAAACTATGGTCATCACCGAGAGTGGTCCCGATTATTGTCACTTCGGGGTTGCCGGATCATAACACATAGTAGGTGACTATAGACTTGCAAGATAGGATCAAGAACTCACATATATTCATGAAAACATAATAGGTTCAGATCTGAAATCATGGCACTCGGGCCCTAGTGACAAGCATTAAGCATAGCAAAGTCATAGCAACATCAATCTCAGAACATAGTGGATACTAGGGATCAAACCCTAACAAATCTAACTTGATTACATGATAAATCTCATCCAACCCATCACCGTCCAGCAAGCCTACGATGGAATTACTCATGCACGGCGGTGAGCATCATGAAATTGGTGATCGAGGATGGTTGATGATGATGAGGACGACGGATTCCCCTCTCCGGAGCCCCGAACGGACTCCACATCAGCCCTCCCGAGAGAGTTTAGGGCTTGGCAGCGGCTCCGTATCATAAAACGCGATGAATCCTTCTCTCTGATTGTTTTTCTCCCCGAACACGAATATATGGAGTTGGAGTTGAGGTCGGTGGAGCTCCAGGGGGCCCACGAGGCAGGGGGGCGCGCCCCCCACCCTCGTGGAAAGGGTGTGGGCCCCCTGGCCTTGATTCTTTCGCCAGTATTTTTATTATTTCCAAAAATAATCTCCGTGGAGTTTCAGGTCATTCCGAGAACTTTTGTTTCTGCACATAAATAACACCATGGCAATTCTGCTGAAAACAGCGTCAGTCCGCGTTAGTTCCATTCAAACCATGCAATTTAGAGTCCAAAACAAGGGCAAAAGTGTTTGGAAAAGTAGATACGACGGAAACGTATCAACTCCCCCAAGCTTAAACCTTTGCTTGTCCTCAAGCAATTCAGTTGACAAACTGAAAGTGATAAAGAAAAACTTTTACAAACTCTGTTTGCTCCTGTTGTTGTAAATATGTAAAGCCAGCATTCAAGTTTTCAGCAAAGATTATGCACTAACCATATTCACAATAACTCTTAGGTCCCATGTTTACTCATATCAATGGCATAATCAACTAGCGAGCAATAATAATAAATCTCGGATGACAACACTTTCTCAAAACAATCATGATATGATATAACAAGATGGTATCTCGCTAGCCCTTTCTGAGACCGCAAAACATAAATGCAGAGCACCTTTAAAGATCAAGGACTGACTAGACATTGTAATTCATGGTAAAAGAGATCCAGTCATAGTCATACCCAATATAAATTAATAGTAATGGATGCAAATGACAACGGTGCTCTCCAGCTGATGCTTTTTAATAAGAGGGTGATGACTCAACATAAAAGTAAATGGATAGGCCCTTCGCAGAGGGAAGTAGGGATTTGTAGAGGTGCCAGAGCTTGATTTTGAAATAGAGATAAATAATATTTTGATCGGCATACTTTCATTGTCAACATAACAACCAAGAGATGGCGATATCTTCCATGCTACACACATTATAGGCGGTTCCCAAACAGAATGGTAAAGTTTATACTCCCCCTCCACCAACAAGCATCAATCCGCGGCTTGCTCGAAACAACAAGTGCCTCCAACTAACAACAGTCCCGGGGGAGTTTTGTTTGCAATTATTTTGATTTGATTTGCATAAAGCATGGGACTGGGCATCCCGGTGACCAGCCATTTTCTCGTGAGTGAGGAGCGGAGTCCACTCCTCTTGAGAATAACCCGCCTAGCATGGAAGATATGGACAGCCCTAGTTGATACATGAGCTATTCGAGCATACAAAACAGAATTTCATTTGAAGGTTTAGAGTTTGGCACATACAAATTTACTTGGAACGGCAGGTAGATACCGCATATATAGGAAGGTATAATTGACTCATATGGCATAACTTTGGGTTTTAAGGGATTGGATGCACAAGCAGTATTCCCGCTTAGTACAGGTGAAGGCTAGCAAAAGACTGGGAAGCGGCCAACTAGAGAGCGACAACAGTCATGAACATGCATTAAAATTAATCAACATTGAGTGCAAGCATGAGTAGGATATAGTCCACCATGAACATAAATATCGTAAAGGCTATGTTGATTTGTTTCAACTACATGTGTGAACATGTGCCAAGTCAAGTCACTCGAATCATTCAAAGGAGGATACCACCCTGTCATACCACATCACAACCGTTTTAATAGCATGTTGGCACGCAAGGTAAACCATTATAAGCTCCTAGCTAATTAAGCATGGCATAAGCAACTATAATCTCTAATTGTCATTGCAAACATGTTTATTCATAATAGGCTGAATCAGGAACGATGAACTAATCATATTTACAAAAACAAGAGAGGTCGAGTTCATACCAGCTTCTCTCATCTCAATCAATTCGCCATATATCGTCATAATTGCCTTTCACTTGCACGACCGAATGATGTGAAAAATAATAATAGTGCACATGCATTGGACTAAGCTGGAATCTGCGAGCATTCAATAAATAGGAGAAGACAAGGAGATATGGGCTCTTGGTTAAATCAACAATAATGCATATAAGAGCCACTTCAACAATTTAATCATGGTCTTCTCCTATCGACCCCCAAAGAAAATAAATAAAACTATTTACACGGGAAAGCTCCCAACAAGCAAAAGAAGAACATGAAATATTTTTGGGTTTTCTTTTAATTATTACTACTACAGCAAGAAGGTAAACTAGCTAAAAGCTACAACTAATTTTTTTTGGTTTTTCTTAAGGTTTATCAAACACACAAGAAGAAAGCAAGAAAAAGGAAATAAACTAGCATGGATATTACAGTGAAAAGAGTATGAGCACCGGCATCTAGCAATGAGTGTGTGAACATGAATGTAATGTCGGTGAGAGATACGTACTCCCCCAAGCTTAGGCTTTTGGCCTAAGTTGGTTTATTGCCACGGATGGCCTGGCGGATATCCATAGTTGTAGCTGGGGTCGTACTGAGAAGAAGCCTCGAATTTCCACTGGTTGGCAATTGCCTCCGGGTCCCACTGGTAATTAGACTGTCGTGGAGGATCAAATTGTGGTTCCGGCTCTAGCTCTGTGGCTGATGTAGGGTTCCGGTAGGCGTGAATGGCCGCCAGCGGAACGAGATACTGGCCTGCAGATAAATCAAACAAGGAAGGAGCAGGCAAGGTAATAATCTCAGGGTGATGTTTATCAAAGAACAATTTGTATTTAAGCGCCCCTTCCCTATTCTTAACAGTAAAGTCATGCGCTACCATACTCTTATAATCTAAATAAACAGTAGGCAGCAATTTTTCTTCTTTTTCATAGTGCCTAATAGGTATGTTATAGTATGCAGCGAGGCGCGAAGCATAGACACCTCCAAAGATGGGGCCCTTTGTACGGTTCAGACTTAACCGTTTGGCAATAATAGCGCCCATACTAACGGAGTAATCACGGAATAAACCATGGAACAAAATAATAATATCAGGAACACTAAGGTTTCCACAGTTTTCGCGACTAATTGAGCAATGACTAGCAAATATTGCAAAGTAGCGTAAAACAGGAAAATGTATGCTAGTGATTCTTGCATCGGAAACCTTCCTAGTTTCCCCTACAGTAATAGTATCAATAAACTCGTCCACATCTTTACGATGTGGTTCCTCTAAGCTACCCTCGAAAGGGATTTTGCAAACCCTGCAAAATTCATATAGTGACATCTTCTTAACCACATCATATAAATGAAACTCTACTGAAGGAGGTGATTCCTTAGGATAATAGTAGAAGTTTTGCACAAAAGTATTGGTGAGTAAGAGATACTGTTCGCGTTGGTCGCGGAGGAAGTCGGTGAGGCCTACATTCTCAGCCAATTCATAAAAATCGTCATAAATCCCGGCTGCTCTCAAGAAATCATCGGAAGGCCATTCACACAGCCGAACCTCCGCGGTGCGAGGCAGATTATATTTGGGCCTCTCTGCTTCTTCACTTTGCTTTTCCTTCGAGCTTCAGCTCGATGAGCCCCTCAAAAATCTCTTCATCGTTTTCTGAAAATTTCTGAAATTTTTAGTAACTTCGGATAAAAGTGAACCAAGCTCAACAAAATTGATAGCAACTACTCCTACAAGTGCCTAGGACCTATATCATGCATTAGAACTACTTGGAACCATATAAATTTGACATGCAAGCTCAAGAACATGGTCACCTAGGCAGCACAAATTTGCAATCAATAAAGCACTAGAACAAAAACTAATTGGACCAATGGAGGAGTCACATACCAAGGAACAATCCCCCAAAGCAGTTTTATGAGAGGTGCTTTGAGCAAGGAAATCGAAAATCGTAGCAAAATGAGCTAGAACTCGTGCTTGAGCTGGATGGTGATTTTTTTGGGAGGAAGAAGTGTGTGGGTGCAGGAATAAGTGGAGGGGAGCCATCGTAGGCCACGAGGCAGGGGGGCGCGCCCAGGGGGGTGGGCGCGCCCTGGACCCTCGTGGCCAGGTGCTTGCTCCCCCTGCTGTGTTCTCAGTGCCAGAAATTCTCAAATATTCCAGAAAAAATCATATTAAATTGGCAGGGCATTTGGAGAACTTTTATTTTTGGGGTATTTTTATATTGCACGGATAATTCAGAAAACAGGCAGAAAATACTATTTTTACTTTATTTCAACTAAAAAACAGAAAGTAAAAGAAGGGTACAAAAGGTTGTGTTTTCTAACTTCATCCATCTCATGCTCATCAAAAGGAATCCACTAACAAGGTTGATCAAGTCTTGTTAACAAACTCATTTCGAGTAACATGAAACCGGAGAAATTTCGAATAACACTATGTTACCTCAACGGGGATATGCATATCCCCAATAATAAGAATATCATATTTCTTCTTGACAGTAGGAAGAGGAAATTCAAAACCTCCAAAAATAATCGATGGAATTTTTCCAATAGAATTGATACTGTGGACTTGAGGTTGTTTCCTCGGAAAGTGTACCGTATGCTCAGTACCATTAACATGAAAAGTGACATTGCCTTTGTTGCAATCAATAACAGCCCCTGCAGTATTCAAAAAAGGTCTTCCAAGAATAATAGACATACTATCGTCCTCGGGAATATCAAGAATAACAAAGTCCGTTAAAATAGTAACCTTTGCAACCACAACGGGCACATCCTCACAAATACCGACAGGTATAGCAGTGGATTTATCAGCCATTTGCAAAGATATTTCAGTAGGTGTCAACTTATTCAAATCAAGTCTACGATATAAAGAGAGAGGCATAACACTAACACCGGCTCCAAGATCACATAAAGCAGTTTTAACATAGTTTCTTTTAATGGAGCATGGTATAGTGGGTACTCCTGGATCTCCTAGTTTCTTTGGTATTCCACCCTTAAAAGTATAATTAGCATGGTGGAAATTTCAGCTTCCGGTATCTTTCTTTTATTAGTAACAATTTCTTTCATGTACTTAGCATAAGGATTCATTTTGAGCATATCGGTTAATCGTATACGCAGAAACATAGGTCTAATCATTTCAGCAAAGCGCTCAAAATCCTCATCATCCTTTTTCTTGGATGGTTTTGGAGGAAAAGGCATGGGTTTCTGAACCCATAGTTCCCTTTCTTTACCGTGTTTCCTAGCAACAAAGTCTCTCTTATCATAACGTTGATTCTTTGATTGTGGGTTATCAAGATCAACAGCAGGTTCAGTTTCTACATCATTATCATTACTAGGTTGAGCACCATCATGAACATCTTCATTAACATTTTCACTAGTTTCATGTTCATTACTAGATTGTGTTTCAGCATCAGAAATAGAAATATCATTTGGATTCTCAGGTGTTTCAGCAATAGGTTCACTAGAAGTATGCAAAGTCCTATCATTTTTCTTTTTCTTCTTTTTAGAAGGACTAGGTGCATCAATATTATTACTCTGAGAATCTTGCTCAATTCTCTTAGGATGGCCTTCAGGATACAAAGGTTTCCGAGTCATTTTACCAGTTATGGTAGCCACTCTAACAGCATAGTCATTATTCTTACTATTTAATTCATTGAGAAAATCATTTTGAGTTTTAAGTACTTGTTCTACTTGAGTGGTGACCATAGAAGCATGTTTACTAATGAGTTTAAGTTCACCTTTAACTCTAGACATATAATCACCCAAGTGTTCAATCATATAAGCATTGTGTTTTAATTGTCTACCAACATAAGCATTGAAGTTTTCTTGTTTGACAATAAAATTATCAAACTCATCTAAGCATTGGCTAGCAGACTTATAACGAGGAATATCACCTTCATCAAATCTATAGAGAGAATTTACCTTTACTACCTGTGTCGGGTTATCAAGACCATGAGCTTCTTCAATAGGTAATGGATTAGGATCATATATTTCTTCAACAGGCGGTAAATTAAGACCATGTATTTCTTCAATAGGAGGTAAATTCTTAACATCTTCAGCTTTAATACCTTTTTCTTTCATGATTTCTTTGCCTCCTGCATATCTTCAGGACTGAGAAATAGAACACCCCTTTTCTTCGGAGTTGGCTTAGGAGTTGGTTCGGGAAGTGTCCAATTATTTTCATTTGTCACCATATTATTCAATAGAATTTCAGCTTCATCTGGTGTTCTTTCCCTGAAAACAGAACCAGCACAACTATCCAGGTGGTCTCTGGAAGCATCGGTTAGTCCATTATAAAAGATATCAAGTATTTCATTTTTCTTAAGAGGATGATCAGGCAAAGCATTAAGTAATAGGAGAAGCCTCCCCCAAGCTTGTGGGAGACTCTCTTCTTCAATTTGCACAAAATTATATATTTCCCTTAAAGTAGCTTGTTTCTTATGAGCAGGGAAATATTTAGCAAAGAAGTAATAAATCATATCCTGGGGACTACGCACACAACCAGGATCAAGAGAATTAAACCATATCTTAGCATCACCCTTTAATGAGAAAGGAAATATTTTAAGGATATAAAAGTAGCGAGTTTTCTCATCATTAGTGAACAGGGTGGCTATATCATTTAATTTAGTAAGATGTGCCACAACAGTTTTAGATTCATAGCCATAAAAAGGATCAGATTCAACCAAAGTAATTATATCAGGATCAATAGAGAATTCATAATCCTTATCGGTAACAAAGATAGGTGAAGTAGCATAAGCAGGATCATATTTCATTTTAGCATTCAGAGTTTTTTGTTTAAGCTTAGCTAATAATTTCTTAAGATCACTTCTATCATTGCAAGCAAGTAAGTCTCTAGCAGTTTCTTCATGCATAACATAGCCCTCAGGCACAACAGGCAATTCATATTTATTGGGAGAGCCTTCATCATCACTTTCATCAATATTATCAGTTTCAACAATTTCATTCTCTCTAGCCCTAGCAAGTTGTTCATCAAGAAATTCACCAAGTGGCACAATAGTATCAAGCATAGAAGTAGTTTCATCATAAGTATCATGCATAGCAGAAGTGGCATCATCAATAACATGCGACATATCAGAATTAATAGCAGAAGCAGGTTTAGGTGTCGCAAGATTACTCAAAACAGAAGGTGAATCAAGTGCAGAGCTAGATGGCAGTTCCTTACCTCCACTCGTAGTTGAGGGATAAATTTTTGTTTTCGTGTCTTTCAAGTTCTTCATAGTGACCAGCAGATATAAATCCCAAGTGACTCAAAGAATAGAGCTATGCTCCCCGGCAACGGCGCCAGATAATAGTCTTGATAACCCACAAGTATAGGGGGTCGCAACAGTTTTCGAGGGTAGAGTATTCAACCCAAATTTATTGATTCGACACAAGGGGAGCCAAAGAATATTCTCAAGTATTAGCAGTTGAGTTGTCAATTCAACAACACCTGGATAACTTAATATCTCCAGCAAAGTATTTAGTAGCAAAGTAATATGGAAGTAACGGTAACGGTAGCAAAAGTAATATTTTGGGGTTTTGTAGTGATTGTAACAGTAGCAACGGAAAAGTAAATAAGCAAAGAACAATATGTGAAAAGCTCGTAGGCATTGGATCGGTGATGGAGAATTATGCCGGATGTGGTTCATCATGTAACAGTCATAACATAGGGTGACATAGAACTAGCTCCAATTCATCAATGTAATGTAGGCATGTATTCTGAATATAGTCATACGTGCTTATGGAAAAGAACTTGCATGACATCTTTTGTCCTACCCTCCTGTGGCAGCGGGGTCCTAATGGAAACTAAGGGATATTAAGGCCTCCTTTTAATAGAGTACCGGACCAAAGCATTAACACATAGTGAATACATGAACTCCTCAAACTATGGTCGTCACCGGGAGTAGTCCCGATTATTGTCACTTCGGGGTTGCCGGATCATAACACATAGTATGTGACTATAGACTTGCAAGATAGGATCAAGAACTCACATATACTCATGAAAACATAAAAGGTTCAGATCTGAAATCATGGCACTCGGGCCCTAGTGACAAGCATTAAGCATAGCAAAGTCATAGCAACATCAATCTCAGAATATAGTGGATACTAGGGATCAAACGCTAACAAATCTAACTTGATTACATGATAAATCTCATCCAACCCATCACCGTCCAGCAAGCCTACGATGGATTTACTCACGCACGGCGGTGAGCATCCTGAAATTGGTGATGGAGGATGGTTGATGATGACGAGGACGACGGATTCCCCTCTCCGGAGCCCCGAACGGACTCCATATCAGCCCTCCCGAGAGAGTTTACGGCTTGGCGGCGGCTCCGTATCGTAAAACGTGATGAATCCTTCTCTCTGATTTTTCTCCCCGAACACGAATATATGGAGTTGGAGTTGAGGTCGGTGGAGCTCCAAGGGGCCCACGAGGCCCGGGGCGCGCCCAGGGGGGCAGGCGCGCCCCCCACCCTCGTGGCAAGGGTGTGGGCCCCCTGGCCTTGATTCTTTCGCCAGTATTTTTTATTATTTCCAAAAATAATCTCTGTGGAGTTCCAGGTCATTCCGAGAACTTTTGTTTCTGCACATAAATAATACCATGGCAATTCTGCCGAAAACAGCGTCAGTCCGGGTTAGTTCCATTCAAATCATGCAAGTTAGAGTCCAAAACAAGGGCAAAAGTGTTTGGAAAAGTAGATACGACGGAGACGTATCAATGTCCACTGAGTTTCCCTAAATTTTCTCAAACATTTGTAAAATATTAAATAATTTTAACCTATAAAAGACCATTCCTGGCCTCAAGAAAAAGCCTTTAAATAAAATAGGAAAATAACTTTTAAAATAATATTTTTGTGGTTTATGGGTGTCTTATATCTGATAGGACACTAGTAGAGCGAGGTGCTATACAAATGGTTTTCAACCCATTTCCGCGGCGGCATTTTAAACCGTCGCCAAGTGAGTGTGTGCAATAGGGGGGTCGTCCCACACGACCCAAAAACCGTCAGGGATAGGGAGCCATAATGAAGACACCTTGCCAAAATGTAATCGTCTGCGATGCAGCACACACTAAATTTTGTCACACATGTGGGATCGGTGATTAAACATTTATAATAATGCAGTGAAACGAAACGGTGTGTCATAATGAACCATTTGGGAAACAATATCTAAGGCACACGGGCCAACATATGAACTGTGTGCGATATGTGCCCCATCGCACACGAGCTTTCTGCGGAACTCGTCTGCCATGCATGAATCCATCACACACGTTTCCGAAAAATTAGCGTGTGCGATAATGTTCTATCACAAACGGTTCAAGAGCCCCTTCGAACACATACAAGTGTCGCAGACCGTTGTGTATCACCGACGGTTGCGGTAAGAGTGACTTGTGTTTTTCGTTTAGGATCCCACACGTTTCCTGAAAAAATTACGACTGAGATTGTATTTTACATTGGGCACGGTTTACTCCGAGCTCTCGTGTGCGATAATGTGGTATCACACACGGTTCCGGAGCCCCTATGCACACGTAGTAGTGCTACAAATCATCTGCGATCTGCTGTGTATCACCGATGGTTCCGCTACAATTGACTTATGCTTTTCGATGTGGATTGCACACACTCATTTAGTTGAACCGTGTGCGGAGCAATTGCCAGGTTAAAGCAAAAAATATCCCATTTGAATCGGTATGCAAAAAGCAAATTCGCCACAATATGCAATTGAACAAATAGTGTCCACAGGAAGAACATTCATCAGATTTTTCAACAATTGCAAATGAACAAATGGTAGCTAAATTTCAATGATTTGTCGACATATATATACATTACATAATTAATCATAGTGTACGAAATACGAATACCTCATCAGATGGAAAACAATGGATCCATGCGTGTATGTTTAGCGGCTAACTCTTACCCAATATTTCAGGAGAAGGCATCCTGAAATCTTCATTATCACCAATGGGATTGATGTAGTGATTCAGGAAGAAATCCCTGATAAATCTATGAACCATCAACAATTCACCAGCAGGGAGCGGTTCAGGGGTCCTCGGTTCTAAAATGAGCTGCATTATTTTTAAGATCAGAATGTGCCATATCAGTGGAGTAGAAGATATTAATTAAGATAGACTTACTGGTACTAATTCGCGAGCATCTTCACAACTATCAGCAGATTTGCAGATGGAGATCATGTGTCTGCAAACATAGTATCCACAAAAGTTGGTCCCTGCTTGTTGCTGAGGACACTGAATTTTTTTGTACAGAATTAAGTCATGTATTTGTCCTATTAGGAACAACCTAACCGGTCTTAGATGATTTTTTTTCTTTGGACAAAAATAGAACGAGGTTTATTTAGAAGCTTGAACATTTGACTAGTGTGAGAAAAAGTATTTGTAGACTATTGGATACATTTTCCGAAAATAACGGATTTCAGTGTGTTACCGGAGAAACGATCTCGTGCTGTAGAGGTAGTTCCCTCTTGAACAGGTTCCCTTGTTTAGTTTTCCACAATGCGAACACACTGCAAATGAAGATGAATTTTCACAACATCAATTATTGAACCAGATATAAATGCAAATTAATTTCAACATTATAGAATTCAATACCTATCCATGAATTGTTGAAGATGCATCAGATCCTGAGCATCTGTTGACTCTCTGAGAGAATCCATGTAGTAAACCATATTCTTGTTTGGAACAATGAATACCAAGATCTAGTGATTGCTACATATTAAGAAAGCCATGAACTTACGAATTATGCCGAAATCTGAAAGACAATCAGTGTATGTGTGGTTGTTTATTTGACTTACTGTTCATGATATGGCCAGAGAAATGATATTGTATGGGACGTGTTTTTGAAGATATGGGCGATCGTGTTAATGGCCCACTCCCGTTCATCCTTACCATGTAATGTTGTGCTATTTGCTAATGCAGGATCTATGAAATACACACCCTCCCTTTTTCTTCTTTGCGCGTTCAATCCCCTGAGAGGAATAAAATGCAGTTAGTTGTTTATCATTTACAGCCTTGTATGGAGAAGTTGATCAGAGTTTGTTAAGTACTTACAAAGGCATCTAACAAGAGTGGCATCAAGCTCGTTGAAGTTGAAGAAGAGATGTAAGTCCTCGAAATCCACACTGAAGGAACCAGGATCGTGTCAGAAATGATCTCTGTTGTAGCAGACTAGCAGACCATGATGACATGCTAGCATTTGATCCATGCAATATTTATGTAACTCGCGGCAACTGGAGCTGCACTCATCAAAGTATTCGCCAACAAGAAATGGCTAGCCATGGAGAATCCTAGCAGCTGGAATTCTGGACCTGAAAAATATATGTCAGAGATACCTATTCTGCACATCTCCAAATGAGATGAAAATTTACGGAGAATTATTTTGGAATATATAATGAATATTGGATAGAAGAACAACTAGAGGGGGCAGCCTGGTGGCCAGAAGACACCAGGACGCGCCAGACCCTCCAGGCGCGCCCTGGTGGGTAGTGGGCACCCTGGCCCACCTCCTATACCCATCTTCTGGTATATAAGGTCTTTTGACCTAGAAAAAAAAAGGATAGAACTTTCGGGATGGAGCGCCGCCGTCTCGAGGCGGAACTTGAGCAAGAGCACTTTTGCCCTCCGGTGGAGCGATTCTGCCAGGGGAACTTCCCTCCCGGAGGGAAATCGAAGCCATCATCATCACCAACAACCCTCTCATCTTTGGGAGGCCAATCTTCATCAACATATTAAACAACAACACCTCATCTCAAAACCCTAGTTCATCTCTTCTGTTCAATCTTTGTACTGGAACCTCAGATTGGTACCTGTGTGTGACTAGTAGTGTTGATTACATCTCGTAGTTGATGCTAGATGGTTTATTTGGTGGAAGATTATATGTTCAGATCTATTATGCTATTTAATATCCCTCTGATCTTGAGCATGAATATTATTTGTGAGCAGTTTCCTTTGTTCTTGAGGCCACGGGAGAAATCATGTTGCAAGTAATCATGTGAATTTGATATGTGTTCAATATTTTGATGGTATGTATGTTGTGATTCCCTTAGTGGTGTTATGTGAATATCGACTACATGACACTTCACCATCTTTGGGCCTAAGGGAATGCATTGTGGAGTAGTTATTAGATGATGGGTTGCTAGAGTGACAGAAGCTTAAACCCTAGTTTATGCGCTATTCCGTAAGGGACTGATTTGGATCCATATGTTTAAAGCTATGGTTAGATTGTTATCTTAATTCTCATTTTGTAGTTGCGGATGCTTTCGAGGGGGTTAATCATAAGGGGGAGGTTTGTTCAAGTAAGAACAGCACCCAAGCACCGGTCCACCCTGTTGGAAATATGCCCTAGAGGCAATAATAAATAGGTTATTATTATATTTCCTTGTTCATGATAATCGTTTATTATCCATGCTAGAATTGTATTGATAGGAAACTCAGATACATGTGTGGATACATAGACAACACCATGTCCCTAGTAAGCCTCTAGTTGACTAGCTCGTTGATCAACAGATAGTCATGGTTTCCTGACTATGGACATTGGATGTCATTGATAACGGGATCACATCATTAGGAGAATGATGTGATGGACAAGACCCAATCCTAAGCATAGCATAAAAGATCGTGTAGTTTCGTTTGCTAGAGCTTTTCCAATGTCAAGTATCTTTTCCTTAGACCATGAGATCGTGCAACTCCCGGATACCGTAGGAGTGCTTTGGGTGTGCCAAACGTCACAACGTAACTGGGTGACTATAAAGGTGCACTACGGGTATCTCCGAAAGTGTCTGTTGGGTTGGCACGGATCGAGACTGGGATTTGTCACTCCGTGTGACGGAGAGGTATCTCTGGGCCCACTCGGTAATGCATCATCATAATGAGCTCAATGTGACTAAGGCGTTAGTCATGGGATCATGCATTGCGGTAAGAGTAAAGAGACTTGCCGGTAACGAGATTGAACAAGGTATTGGGATACCGACGATTGAATCTCGGGCAAGCAACATACCTATTGACAAAGGGAATTGCATACGGGATTGATTGAATCCTCGACACCGTGGTTCATCCGATGGGATCATCGTGGAACATGTGGGAGCCAACATGGGTATCCAGATCCCGCTGTTGGTTATTGACCGGAGAGGCGTCTCGGTCATGTCTGCATGTCTCCCGAACCCGTAGGGTCTACACACTTAAGGTTCGGTGACGCTAGGGTTATAGAGATATATGTATGCGGAAACCCGAAAGTTGTTCGGAGTCCCGGATGAGATCCCGTATGTCACGAGAGGTTCCGGAATGGTCCGGAGGTGAAGAATTATATACAGGAAGTCCAGTTTCGGCCACCGGGAAAGTTCCGGGGGTTACCGGTATTGTACCGGGACCACCGGAAGGGTCCCGGGGGTCCACCGGGTGGGGCCACCTATCCCGGAGGGCCCCATGGGCTGAAAGTGGAAGGGAACCAGCCCCTAGTGGGCTGGGCGCCCC
>NC_057802.1:82474222-82486313 GCF_018294505.1 Triticum aestivum | reverse complement strand
CCCCCAAGGGGCCTATATAAAGGGGGAGGGAGGGCAGCAACACACAGCCTTGGGCGCCTCCCTCCTCCCCTGTTACACCTCTCCGTCTCGCAGAAGCTCGGCGTAGCCCTGCCGAGACCCGCTACATTCACCACCACGCCGTCGTGCTGCTGGATCTCCATCAACCTCTCCTTCCCCCTTGCTGGATCAAGAAGGAGGAGACGTTGCTGCACCATACATGTGTTGAACACGGAGGTGCCGTCCGTTCGGCACTCGGTCATCGGTGATTTGGATCACGGCGAGTACGACTCCGTCATCCACGTTCATTGGAACGCTTCCGCTCGCGATCTACAAGGGTATGTAGATGCACTCCTTTCCCCTCGTTGCTAGTACACTCCATAGATTGATCTTGGTGATGCGTAGAAAATTTTAAAATTATGCTACGATTCCCAACACACCCACATATCAAATTATCAAAGTAGCAAACGCAAATCAAATCAACATGATGAAAGTGACTAGATGAAATTCCCGTATGCCCCCAAGAACGCTTTGCTTATTATAAGAGAATGTTCCAGCCTGTCATTTGCTACAAAAAGGATTGGGCTACCTTGCTACACATTATTTACCGTTACCATTACTTGGTCGTTACAAATTATCTTACTCTCAAACTAGTTGTTACTGACAATTTTCAGTGCTTGCAGAAACTACCTTGCTGGAAATCGCTTGTCATTTCCTTCTACTCCTCGTTGGGTTCGACACACTTACTAATCGAAAGGACTACGATTGATCCCCTATAATTTTGGGTCATCAAGATCCCTATTGGGTACGGGAGAGGGCTAGCAGCATGGGCGAGCGGCGTGAGAAGCGGGCGGAGCGGCGAGGCGGCGCCGTCACCATCCCCCTTGCTCGTTCGTGCTGTGGTTCTACCTCGTCATCCACGATCTCGGTCGGCGCTGGCCTCGATCGGTGTCGGCCTTGATCCTGGCGCCGGCAGGCCCATCCCCACCTCTCTTGCCACCACGGGAGGCGGATCCTGCCTGTATCGAAGGTATCTAAACAACCTCCACTTGAATCTCTGCTCTGGAATTGGTGATTCTGCCTCCAACATAGCCCACAGAGAACGCCCATGGCCGGCTGCGCGTCGTAGTTGGGGAAGCATCTCAGCAGCTCCTCGTCATCCATCCTCCCCCTCACCTCTCACGTCGCCTTGTTCAGTGCTTGCTTGGTCGGGAACCACCTGTCGTATCATCGTCGGCCAGCGCCCACATCTGCTACTCCCTCGTCATCATCGCCTCCCTCGGGCGTGGTGGGAGCCGGATCTAGGTTTTTTGTGGTGGAGGAGAATGACAGCACAGACGAGTGGGGAACCGAATAGTGGGTGGGTTTAAGTAACCTCTGCTCCACCCGCCCGTCGCCATTACTCACCTCGAACCCCGCGACATGACGAGCCACACTCACATCCGACGCAACTCTAGCTATATGACACGGGAAGTACACTAGTTGACCTGGAACAAAACCACCATCATCGCCCCATTCACAGGTGTCCACCGTCCAACCCGCAGCATTGCCGAGGACTAGCCTCTCCCCTCGCCGGAGCAGGAATCCTGGCCGAAAAACCAGCAGGAATGTGCCGAGATCAGGGACGAAGACGTGCATAAGTTGCATGTCGCACGAGAGAGAATCAACATTTGAAAAGCATATAGACCATCGTCTTCGGGGCATTATTGCAGAGGGGGCAAAGACCACAATTTGGCCAACCTCTTTCTACAAGCCAGTTCGTCATCCATACCCGGTTTTTGTTGATAAGCCAGGTACACTTTGGGGGGGACGATCCTTCCATATTGTACTCTTGAAGTTTGTGCAGGTGGCGCCAACGAACCGTGGACTCCGACTCCCTTTTGCAAAGCTGGCATAGACCGCTTTTTGGTCATCCCTGCCTTTACAGACGGTCAGCAGTCTACACCTGTCCTTGATGAAAAGCCATGCAAAGAACTTACACTTGTGGACCAAAAAGAGCGAAGAGGGTTAGGAATGTAAATGTCAAATAAACTACACCCGCAAGTCCTGTTTAGTTAGTTTTAGCTAGCTTGATTGTTCATTTTTCCCGGGAATTTTTTTTTGGAACGAAGGCTCAAGAAGAGCCCGGCTTTGAATTAACAAAGCCATCAACCGGCCAGGCGTACAAGACAGCAACTAACAACAAGAAAGAGGAAAGCGGAAAGAAAAAGATACAATGTGCTCAGCAGAACAACTCGAAGGCAAAGAGTACACACCACTCTTGCCATCGAACGACGCAAAGCCAGAACTAGCTAACCTACGAAAGCGCCAGGAGGAGGGCACCACCATTCATGATTTGTGTCGCTGGCTGCCACCAAAGGGATCAAACAGGGCAAACATGATCTGACTCCGCTGCCGCAAAGGGCCCCTACCCTACCACCCGGGTTCGACGGGTGCCGCACCGGCGGCCGACGGAGTGATTCACCCTAGAATCCAAATCAGAGTGCCCCGGCTGCCAAAGGAGAGGCACAAGGGACAGACCCACATGAAACGGAGAACCGACCACCAAAACACCGTCGTCGGCAGCAGCAAGGCAAAACACCGAACGAGAGTTATCGGACGCAGACGCTGAAACCTCAGAGAAGGCCAAAAGGATGCGACACCATGCCCCCTGGTCAAGGATAGGAATTGCCACGCCGAAGGCCTACCGCCGGCATGGAGGCAGGGACCCCAATCCCCTCGAACCAGCGGCTGGAACCCTCCGCACCTGGACCAGAGAAGGATGTCGTTGATGAAATCAGGCCACCACATGCCGCCCTCGAACCACACCCAACTCCACCACCACTCGAGCCATCCCCGGACGACACCCTCAGGAAGGAACACGCCACCAAAATGCCGTTGTCGCCAGGAAAAGGGGACCTGAGGCTTTCACCTAAGCTCTTGGACGGGATGGGAGGAGGAGGAGTCCCACCGAAGCCTCCAACAAGGTAAACGACGCACAAAGGCGTCGCCTTCGGTGTGGCCGCCACGCCGGTCAGGGGTTTCCCCTGGATCCAACCCCAAGCACCAGATCTGCGCACCCGACGCCGAGATCCAGCGACCAGAGCCGCCAGAGGCCGAGATCAGCGTCGATCGGAGTAGATCGAGGTTGAAGACGCCACTTCTCCAGGGCGCAAACGACTGGCGAGGAGTCGCCGCAGCAGCCGTCGCCCGCCGCCTCCGCGCCGCCCTCACGGCCAGGGAGGCGGCCCACCTGCACCCGCCGACGCCACCCACCGCACAGGCCACGTCGCGTGCCGCCGTCCGGGGCCGCCGCCCCGGAAGCCGAGGCCCTCCACACAGGGTGAAGCCACCGAGATCCTGTTGGAAATATGCCCTAGAGGCAATAATAAATGGTTATTATTATATTTCTTTGTTCATGGTAATTGTCTATTATTCATGCTATAATTGTATTGTCCGGAAATCGTAATACATGTGTGAATACATAGACCACAACGTGTCCCTAGTAAGCCTCTAGTTGGCTAGCTCGTTGATCAACAGATAGTCATGGTTTCCTGACTATGGACATTGGATGTCATTGATAACGGGATCACATCATTAGGAGAATGATGTGATGGACAAGACCCAACCTAAGCATAGCATAAAAGATCGTGTCGTTTCGTTTGCTAGAGCTTTTCCAATGTCAAGTATCTTTTCCTTAGACCATGAGATCATGCAACTCCCGGATACCGTAGGAGTGCTTTGGGTGTGCCAAACGTCAGAACGTAACTGGGTGACTATAAAGGTGCATTACGGGTATCTCCGAAAGTGTCTGTTGGGTTGGCACGGATCGAGACTGGGATTTGTCACTCCGTGTGACGGAGAGGTATCTCTGGGCCCACTCGGTAATGCATCATCATGAGCTCAATGTGACTAAGGCGTTAGTCACGGGATCATGCATTGCGGTACGAGTAAAGAGACTTGCCGGTAACGAGATTGAACAAGGTATTGGGATACCGACGATCGAATCTCGGGCAAGTAACATACCGATTGACAAAGGGAATTGCATACGGGATTGATTGAATCCTCGACACCGTGGTTCATCCGATGAGATCATCGTGGAACATGTGGGAGCCAACATGGGTATCCAGATCCCGCTGTTGGTTATTGACCGGAGAGGCGTCTCGGTCATGTCTGCATGTCTCCCGAACCCGTAGGGTCTACACACTTAAGGTTCGGTGACGCTAGGGTTGTAGAGATATGTGTATGCGGAAACCGAAAGTTGTTCGGAGTCCCGGATGAGATCCCGGACGTCACAAGAGGTTCCGGAATGGTCCAGAGGTGAAGAATTATATATAGGAAGTCCAGTTTCGGCCACCGGGAAAGTTTCGGGGGTTACCGGTATTGTACCGGGACCACCGGAAGGGTCCCGGGGGTCCACCGGGTGGGGCCACCTATCCCGGAGGGCCCCGTGGGCTGAAAGTGGAAGGGAACCAGCCCCTAGTGGGCTGGGGCGCCCCCCTTGGGCCTCCCCCCATGCGCCTAGGGTTGGGAACCCTAGGGGGGGAGTTCCCCCTTGCCTTGGGGGGCAAAGCAACCCCTTCCCCCCCCTTGTGGCCGCCGCCCCCCTTGAGATCCCCTCTCTTGGGGCTGGCGCACCCCCCCAGGGGCCTATATAAAGGGGGGGAGGGAGGGCAGCACACAACAGCCTTGGGCGCCTCCCTCCTCCCCTGCAACACCTCTCTCTCTCTCGCAGAAGCTCGGCGTAGCCCTGCGGAGACCCGCTACATCCACCACCACGCCGTCGTGCTGCTGGATCTCCATCAACCTCTCCTTCCCCTTGCTGGATCAAGAAGGAGGAGACGTCGCTGCACCGTACGTGTGTTGAACGCGGAGGTGCCGTCCGTTCGGCACTCGGTCATTGGTGATTTGGATCACGGCGAGTACGACTCCGTCATCCACGTTCATTGGAACGCTTCCGCTCGCGATCTACAAGGGTATGTAGATGCACTCCCTTCCCCTCGTTGCTAGTATACTCCATAGATGCATCTTGGTGAACGTAGGAATTTTTTTTAAAATTATGCTACGATTCCCAACAGTGGCATCATGAGCCAGGCCTATGCGTAGTTACTATGCACGAGTAGAACACAAAGCAGTTGTGGGCGTTGAGTTTGCCAATTCTTCTTGCCGCTACTAGTCGTTTCTTGTTTCGACGGCATTGTAGGATGAAGCGGCCCGGACCGACCTTACACGTACGCTTACGTGAGACAGGTTCCACCGACTGACATGCACTAGTTGCATAAGGTGGCTAGCGGGTGTCTGTCTCTCCTACTTTAGTCGGAACAGATTCGATGAAAAGGGTCCTTATGAAGGGTAAATAGAAATTGGCAAATCACGTTGTGGTCATACGTAGGTAAGAAACGTTCTTGCTAGAAACCTACAAACCACGTAAAAACTTGCAACAACAATTAGAGGACGTCTAACTTGTTTTTGCAGCAAGTGCTATGTGATGTGATATGGCCAGAAGATGTGATGAATGATATATGTGATGTATGAGATTGATCATATTCTTGTAATAGGAATCACGACTTGCATGTCGATGAGTATGGATACCGGCAGGAGCCATAGGAGTTGTCTTTATTATTTTGCATGACCTGCGTGTCATTGAATAACGCCATGTAAATTACTTTACTTTGTTGCTAAACACGTTAGCCATAGAAGTAGAAGTAATCGTTGGCATGACGACTTCATGAAGACACAATGATGGAGATCATGATGATGGAGATCATGGTGTCATGCCGGTGACAAAGATGATCATGGTGCCCCGAAGATGGAGATCAAAGGAGCATGATGATATTGGCCATATCATGTCACTATTTGATTGCATGTGATGTTTATCATATTTTTGCATCTTATTTGCTTAGAACGACAGTAGCAAGTAGGATTATCCCTTATAATAATTTTAAGAAAGTGTTCACCCTAACTGTGCACCGTTGCGAAGGTTCGTTGTTTCGAAGCACCACGTGATGATCGGGTGTGATAGATTCTAACGTTCGAATACAACGGGTGTTGACGAGCCTAGCATGTACAAACATGGCCTCGGAACACACGCAATACACTTAGGTTGACTTGACGAGCCTAGCATGTACAGACATGGCCTCGGAACACGGAGGACCGAAAGGTCGAGCATGAGTCGTATAGAAGATACGATCAACATGGAGATGTTCACCGATCTTGACTAGTCCGTCACACGTGATGATCGGACACGGCCTAGTTGACTCGGATCATGTTTCACTTAGATGACTAGAGGGATGTCTATCTGAGTGGGAGTTCATTAAATAATTTGATTAGATGAACTCAATTATCATGAACTTAGTCTAAAATCTTTACACTATGTATTGTAGATCGAATGGCCAACGTTGTCCTCAATTTCAGCGCGTTCCTAGAGAAAACCAAGCTGAAAGATGATGGCAGCAACTATACGGACTGGGTCCGGAACCTGAGGCTCATCCTCATAGTAGCCAAGAAAGATTATGTCTTAGAAGCACCGCTAGGTGAAGCACCAATCCCTGAGAACCAAGACGTTATGAACGCTTGGCAGCAGCGTGCTGATGATTACTCCCTCGTTCAGTGCGGCATGCTTTACAGCTTAGAACCGGGTCTCCAAAAGCGTTTTGAGAGACATGGAGCATATGAGATGTTCGAGGAGCTGAAAATGGTTTTCCAAGCTCATGCCCGGGTCGAGAGATATGAAGTCTCCGACAAGTTCTTCAGCTGGAAAATGGAGGAGAACAGTTCTGTTAGTGAGCACATACTCAGAATGTCTGGGTTGCACAACCGCTTGTCTCAGCTGGGAGTTAATCTCCCGGATGACGCGGTCATTGACAGAATCCTCCAGTCGCTTCCACCAACCTACAAGAGCTTTGTGATGAACTACAATATGTAGGGGATGGAAAAGACCATTCCTGAGGTATATTCAATGTTGAAATCAGCTGAGGGGGAGATCAGAAAAGAACATCAAGTGTTGATGGTGAATAAGACCACTAAGTTCAAGAAGGGCAAGGGTAAGAAGAACTTCAAGAAGGACGGCAAGGGAGTTGCCGCGCCCGGTAAACCAGTTACCGGGAAGAAGTCAAAGAATGGACCCAAGCCCGAGACTGAGTGCTTTTATTGCAAGGGAAGTGGTCACTGGAAGCGGAACTGCCCCAAATATTTAGCGGACAAGAAGAAGGCCGGCAACACCCAAGGTATATGTGATATACAAGTAATTGATGTGTACCTTACCAGTACTCGTAGTAGTTCCTGGGTATTTGATACCGGTGCGGTTGCTCATATTTGTAACTCAAAACAGGAACTACGGAATAAACGGAGACTGGCGAAGGACGAGGTGACGATGCGCGTCGGGAATGGTTCCAAGGTCGATGTGATCGCCGTCGGCACGCTACCTCTGCATCTACCCACGGGATTAGTTTTAAACCTTAATAATTGTTATTTAGTGCCAGCTTTGAGCATGAACATTGTATCTGGATCTCGTTTAATTCGAGATGGCTACTCATTTAAATCCGAGAATAATGGTTGTTCTATTTATTTGAGAGATATGTTTTATGGTCATGCCCCGCTGGTCAATGGTTTATTTTTGATGAATCTCGAACGTGATGTTACACATATTCATAGTGTGAATACCAAAAGATGTAAAGTTGATAACGATAGTCCCACATACTTGTGGCACTGCCGCCTTGGTCACATTGGTGTCAAGCGCATGAAGAAGCTCCATGCAGATGGACTTTTGGAGTCTCTTGATTACGAATCATTTGACACGTGCAAACCATGCCTCATGGGTAAGATGACCAAGACTCCGTTCTCCGGAACAATGGAGCGAGCAACCAACTTATTGGAAATCATACATACCGATGTGTGTGGTCCAATGAGTGTTGAGGCTCGCGGAGGATATCGTTATGTTCTCACTCTCACTGATGATTTAAGTAGATATGGGTATGTCTACCTAATGAAACACAAGTCTGAAACCTTTGAAAAGTTCAAGGAATTTCAGAGTGAAGTTGAGAATCAACGTGACAGGAGAATAAAATTCCTACGATCAGATCGTGGTGGAGAATATTTAAGTCACGAGTTTGGTGCACACTTAAGGAAATGTGGAATAGTTTCACAACTCACGCCGCCTGGAACACCTCAGAGAAATGGTGTGTCCAAACGTCGTAATCGCACTCTATTGGATATGGTGCGATCTATGATGTCTCTTACCGATTTACCGCTCTCATTTTGGGGTTATGCTTTAGAGACTGCCGCATTCACTTTAAATAGGGCTCCGTCGAAATCCGTTGAGACGACACCGTATGAATTATGGTTTGGGAAGAAACCTAAGCTGTCGTTTCTAAAAGTTTGGGGATGCGATGCTTATGTCAAGAAATTTCAACCTGAAAAGCTCGAACCCAAATCGGAAAAATGCGTCTTCATAGGATACCCTAAGGAAACTATTGGGTATACCTTCTACCTCAGATCCGAAGGCAAGATCTTCGTTGCCAAGAACGGGTCCTTTCTAGAGAAGGAGTTTCTCTCGAAAGAATTGAGTGGGAGGAAAGTGGAACTTGATGAGGTGATAGTCACCCCTTCCGAACCGGAAAGTAGCGCAGCACGGGAAAATGTTCCTGTGGTGCCTACACCGACTGGGGAGGAAGTTAATGATGATGATCATGAAGCTTCAGATCAAGTTGCTGAACTTCGTAGGTCCACAAGGACACGTTCCGCACCAGAGTGGTACGGCAACCCTGTCCTGGAAATCATGTTGTTAGACAACGGTGAACCTTCGAACTATGAAGAAGCGATGGCGGGCCCAGATTCCGACAAATGGCTAGAAGCCATGAAATCCGAGATAGAATCCATGTATGAAAACAAAGTATGGACTTTGACTGACTTGCCCGATGAGCGGCGAGCCATAGAAAACAAATGGATCTTTAAGAAGAAGACGGATGCAGATGGTAATGTGACCATCTACAAAGCTCGACTTGCCGCTAAGGGTTATCGACAAGTTCAAGGGGTTGACTACGATGAGACTTTCTCACCCGTAGCGAAGCTGAAGTCCGTCCGAATCATGTTAGCAATTGCCGCATACTATGATTATGAGATATGGCAGATGGACGTCAAAACGGCATTCCTTAACGGCTTCCTTAAGGAAGAGTTGTATATGATGCAGCCGGAAGGTTTTGTCGATCCTAAGAATGCTAACAAAGTATGCAAGCTCCAACGCTCAATCTATGGGCTGGTGCAAGCATCTCGGAGTTGGAACATTCGCTTTGATGAGATGATCAAAGCGTTTGGGTTTACACAGACTTATGGAGAAGCCTGTGTTTACAAGAAAGTGAGTGGGAGCTCTGTAGCATTTCTCATATTATATGTGGATGACATATTATTGATGGGAAATGATATAGAATTCTTGGAAATTATAAAGGCCTATTTGAATAAATGTTTTTCAATGAAGGACCTTGGAGAAGCTGCTTATATATTAGGCATCAAGATCTATAGAGATAGATCAAGACGCCTCATTGGTCTTTCACAGAGTACATACCTTGACAAGATATTGAAGAAGTTCAGTATGGATCAGTCCAAGAAGGGGTTCTTGCCTGTATTGCAAGGTGTGCAATTGAGCACGGCTCAATGCCCGACCACGGCAGAAGATATAGAAGAGATGAGTGTCATCCCCTATGCCTCGGCCATAGGGTCTATTATGTATGCCATGCTGTGTACCAGACCTGATGTAAACCTCGCCGTAAGTTTGGTAGGAAGGTACCAAAGTAATCCCGGCAAGGAACACTGGACAGCGGTCAAGAATATCCTGAAGTACCTGAAGAGGACTAAGGATATGTTTCTCGTCTATGGAGGTGACGAAGAGCTCGTCGTAAAGGGTTACGTTGACGCTAGCTTCGACACAGATCCGGATGACTCGAAGTCACAGACCGGATACGTGTATATTTTGAATAGAGGAGCAGTAAGCTGGTGCAGTTGCAAGCAAAGCGTCGTGGTGGGATCTACATGTGAAGCGGAATACATGGCAGCCTCGGAGGCAGCACAGGAAGCAGTCTGGATGAAGGAGTTCATTACCGACCTAGGGGTGATTCCCAATGCGTCGGGCCCAATGACTCTCTTCTGTGACAACACTGGAGCTATTGCCCTTGCGAAGGAGCCCAGGTTTCACAGGAAGACCAGGCATATCAAGCGTCGCTTCAACTCCATTCGTGAAAGTGTTCAAAATGGAGACATAGATATTTGTAAAGTACACACGGACCTGAATGTAGCAGATCCGTTGACTAAACCTCTCCCTAGGGCAAAACATGATCAACACCAGGACGCAATGGGTGTTCGATTCATCACAATGTAACTAGATTATTGACTCTAGTGCAAGTGGGAGACTGTTGGAAATATGCCCTAGAGGCAATAATAAATGGTTATTATTATATTTCTTTGTTCATGGTAATTGTCTATTATTCATGCTATAATTGTATTGTCCGGAAATCGTAATACATGTGTGAATACATAGACCACAACGTATCCCTAGTAAGCCTCTAGTTGGCTAGCTCGTTGATCAACAGATAGTCATGGTTTCCTGACTATGGGCATTGGATGTCATTGATAACGGGATCACATCATTAGGAGAATGATGTGATGGACAAGACCCAACCTAAGCATAGCATAAAAGATCGTGTAGTTTCGTTTGCTAGAGCTTTTCCAATGTCAAGTATCTTTTCCTTAGACCATGAGATCGTGCAACTCCCGGATACCGTAGGAGTGCTTTGGGTGTGCCAAACGTCACAACGTAACTGGGTGACTATAAAGGTGCATTACGGGTATCTCCGAAAGTGTCTGTTGGGTTGGCACGGATCGAGACTGGGATTTGTCACTCCGTGTGACGGAGAGGTATCTCTGGGCCCACTCGGTAATGCATCATCATGAGCTCAATGTGACTAAGGTGTTAGTCACGGGATCATGCATTGCGGTACGAGTAAAGAGACTTGCCGGTAACGAGATTGAACAAGGTATTGGGATACCGACGATCGAATCTCGGGCAAATAACATACCGATTGACAAAGGGAATTGCATACGGGATTGATTGAATCCTCGACACCGTGGTTCATCCGATGAGATCATCGTGGAACATGTGGGAGCCAACATGGGTATCCAGATCCCGCTGTTGGTTATTGACCGGAGAGGCGTCTCGGTCATGTCTGCATGTCTCCCGAACCCGTAGGGTCTACACACTTAAGGTTCGGTGACGCTAGGGTTGTAGAGATATGTGTATGCGGAAACCCGAAAGTTGTTCGGAGTCCCGGATGAGATCCCGGACGTCACGAGAGGTTCCGGAATGGTCCGGAGGTGAAGAATTATATATAGGAAGTCCAGTTTCGGCCATCGGGAAAGTTTCGGGGGTTACCGGTATTGTACCGGGACCACCGGAAGGGTCCCGGGGGTCCACCGGGTGGGGCCACCTATCCCGGAGGGCCCCGTGGGCTGAAAGTGGAAGGGAACCAGCCCCTAGTGGGCTGGGGCGCCCCCCTTGGGCCTCCCCCATGCGCCTAGGGTTGGGAACCCTGGGGGGGAGTTCCCCCTTGCCTTGGGGGGCAAGGCAACCCCTTCCCCCCCTTGTGGCCGCCGCCCCCCTTGAGATCCCATCTCTTGGGGCTGGCGCACCCCCCCAGGGGCCTATATAAGGGGGGGGGAGGGAGGGCAGCACACAACAGCCTTGGGCGCCTCCCTCCTCCCCTGCAACACCTCTCTCTCTCTCGCAGAAGCTCGGCGTAGCCCTGCGGAGACCCGCTACATCCACCACCACGCCGTCGTGCTGCTGGATCTCCATCAACCTCTCCTTCCCCTTGCTGGATCAAGAAGGAGGAGACGTCGCTGCACCGTACGTGTGTTGAACGCGGAGGTGCCGTCCGTTCGGCACTCGGTCATCGGTGATTTGGATCACGGCGAGTACGACTCCGTCATCCACGTTCATTGGAACGCTTCCGCTCGCGATCTACAAGGGTATGTAGATGCACTCCCTTCCCCTCGTTGCTAGTATACTCCATAGATGCATCTTGGTGAACGTAGGAAATTTTTTAAAATTATGCTACGATTCCCAACA
>NC_057802.1:82464662-82474212 GCF_018294505.1 Triticum aestivum | reverse complement strand
GGGGGGGAGGGAGGGGGAATTTTTTTATTAAACTGTTAGACCATATTGAGCTTAAACAGGATTAAAGGGGACCCGGTTTACATCCCTAGAGGGTGAAGGCCTTGTTCTCGACCATAATAGCAATTTTGACCGACATGTTCCGTTCTGGACCAAAGTGGACACAAAAGCTACGTTTAAGGTGCAGGTTTTGAACCATTTATGCACTAATAAAGTGAATTCAGGTGCAAGCCGTCAATTTCCTGCAACGTTTGCTGGTGGAGCTGAACATAGCGAGGTGTTTATCCCGAGCACAACGCGACGCGCAGGCAGCTGGCCATCGCTTTCCTTCATGTGGGTGGTGGCGCGTGACTGTGTCGTGTGAGCCCAGGGGACGCACGTAGTACGTGCGTGCGTGCCGGCAACCCAATCACCTGCGCCGAACTGCGATCATCTGTTAGGGATAAGTACCAGGATGAACCTTTCCCCCCCGTTGAAAAGCCCAACCGGATCGCCGCCGTTCCTTTCCATGGAAATCTCTGGGTTTTCCGAGAGCGACGGAGAGCCACGGGGAGCAAAGAGCCGGCCGGGACGCCCCGCTGCCGCGCGCCCTCCCGGCACGCCTCCCTTTCACGCCGTTGCCCTCTCCGCATCCTGTCCCCGCGGGCGCATGCCGGGGTAGATAGATCGAGGCGTTACGCGGTTGCCGTTTGCCGTTTGCAGGGCCGGGCGATCGGCGGTTGGCTGGCGGCAATGGCGCGGCGTGCGTGCGCGCGCGCGCGCGCGATAGGCCGGTGGATTGGTGGTGGTGGCGACTGGCGACTTGTCGCCGCGCCCGATGGGCTCCCACCCGTGTCGGGCCGGGGGCCTCCGGCGAGCGACAGGCAAGCGGCGCGCACCGCGCGTGCGATCGACAGCGGAGGGACAGAAAGGTCGGCACCTGCCCCACGCATCTGCGACATGGAGCCATCCCCGTCACCTCCGTCCCCGGTCGTCCCCGGCCTCGTTCCATTATTACCAACTCCCGTTTTTCCTTTCCGCCATCGCCATGGATGATCCATCCATCGACCAAGGTCACGACAAAGCTCAGCTGCATCCTGCATGCACCAACCAGTTGATCGTCTGAGAGTGTCGTCTGCCGGACAATCAATTACCGGCGGGTGAATTTACTCACCGACTGCGACACACTGGCCCTCGACTGCAAGGCTTTCATATGACCACCTGCTCCGGTCCGGTGACTTGGCTGCCGGCCGGCCAGCGAGGGATCGACAGGGAAATTTCTGCGCGTCCATTCAAGTGATGACACCAAATTAACTGTGCTGTGCTTCACTCATAACCCCCGCTGTACATGCTCATTCATTCAGTCAGTCAGTGCCCCGGCCAGTCCCCACGCATTCTGCTTGCTTATTCACACACTAGGAAGCATTTACCTGTGCGGTGATATTTCTCCCAAACTTTTCTGAAGATAGCTTTTCCATGCATGCGTGTGTGAGAACTGAGAAGGAGAGCAATGGACAGTAGTGGGTGCAAACTGCAAAGCAAGCTTGTTCCCAGCTTTCAGAGACGGATGCACGACGCAGCAGAGATGGCATATCTGTTTTGGCATCGCATGGGTACTATAGCTACTACTGGCCGGTGATGCAACGCAACAAGTTGCAGCTGCATGCCCCTGAATGTTAGTTGGTGCTAATGGGAGCCTCCTCATCCTGTGAATGTGTGTCTCCTCATGGCATCTTGTCCCTGTTTGCATCATGCAGCATCCAAAAGGTGAAAAGATCCCTGCAGATCTCCACGGACAGCCTCTCTCTCTCTCTCTCTCTCTCTCTCTCTCTCTCTCTCTCTCTCTCTCTCTCTCTCTCTCTCTCTCTCTCACTCTCTCTCTCTGAATTAGTTTTCATTTATTTTCGTTCATCCAGGCAGAATGCAGGACAAGCACCTCCCTTGGCGCATTGCATCCTCTTCTCCTTGCAGACCAGAGCAGGACCAACACCCTGGTAGGCTGGTGGTGCTACCCCACTATATACACGTACGCATGTATGAAAAGTGTGCATATATAGATGTATGCGATCCTGTGCATGGTCTGCTCCATTTGGTTGCTTGTGTTCCTTGCTGCATGGAGGGCATGCATGCATGTACAGGCAGCCATTCCATGTACAACAGTACAAGCCAGGTGTGTCCTACTGCACCTGCACATCCGTGGCCTATTCCTCCAAAGGAATAATATGCGTGTCCACTGCTGGGTGCTTCCCCATTTTGCTTTCTTGTGTATATATGTACATGTACATGTACATGCATGCATATATACCAGTACAATGCCATTTTTGCTAGTCTATACACCAATAAAATATCATCGTCCTCATATCATTTGACCAGCCTGGTTCGCTAAGCCATCGTGCCAAATGACAAACTGGCTAAAAGACAAATTGCTGGGCCAATTAATTAACTAGTAATCTAGTTCATTTTTTAGAATAATCTACTCCCTCAGTCCCATAATGTAAAACATTTTCTGACACTTGGGAGTAGTTCTGATCAGTGATAACAAAACAAGAATTTGGTCAGGAGGCAGCCAGCAGCTAGAAGGAACAAACACAACATGTCTTCTTCTTTCCCATCATAATTTTTTCTGCACTTGAATTGAATTAAACCAAGTGGCATGCATACTTAATTACAGATGTAGAACTAAGTTTGCTTGATTTTCTTACAATTAGTTCGTTCCCTGCTGCATGGACGCATCCACCACCAGCATCTGCAGTTCTGCATGGAGACATATATGGAGGAAACCTTTTTTTTTTTGCGGGAACAGCCGCACGAACGACAGCCGCACGCGCGCTCTTCCTCCTAGCTACCTCAGCTAAGCTACCAGCCCACCATGCACCATCTCTGGCATTTTTTTGTTCACTAATTGTGTGTGTAGATCGATCCCTTGGCCGGCCGGTGATGGCCGGCGCCGATCTACGACGAGATCAGGTCGTCCGTGTGGTTGGCGGCGTCGTTGTCAGTGGAGATGGCGACCATCTTGAGCGCGGAGGCGCCGGTGGTGAAGGCCTTCTTGCGCACGCCCATGTACTCGGGCCACGTGACGGCGCGGTAGGCGGCGGGCGTGCCGGCCAGGGCCTCCCTGAGCGGCGCCACCTTGACGTGGGCGGGCGGGCCGAGGAAGTAGCCGAGCGATATCCGGTCGCTGTCGCGGTTGACGACGGCGCGGTGGTAGACGCTGTGGAAGCGGCCGTTGGTGAGGATCTGGAAGAGGTCGCCGACGTTGACGACCATGGCCCCCGGCACGGCGGGCACCGTCACCCACCGGTCGGGGCCGTGCCGGAACAGCTGCAGCCCGGGCACAAGGCTCTGCAGCACGAAGGTGAAGAAGCCCGAGTCCGTGTGCGCGATCAGGCCCAGCGCCCGCTTCGGGTCCGGGCACTTGGGGTACCTGTGAATCAACGACACGACACAACTCCGTGTCAACCGCCGCACCGACAATATATGCTTTGCTGCATGGTGGAGTACGTGTCGTCGTGGCTGCTGCCATTTGTATTCTATATATTGTACTTGTACTACTGGAGTAGTAGTGGAACGTACCAGTTGAGGTGCATTGTGGCGGTCATGGTCTCGGCGATCTTCTGCTCGGACTCGACGGCGGCGACCTGCTCGCCGGTGAGCCCGAGGGCCACCAGGAACAGCTCCAGCAGCTTGTCGGCCAGCGCGCGCATCTCCCTGTGGAACTCCTCCATCACGGCGCTGCACGTCGAGGAACACGACGGACGGCGTAAGTGTAACTGTGTAAGTAACTACTCCTACGAACGGACACACGCGGCTAGCTGCTGCCATAGCAGAACAGGAGTAACAAGTTTCGCGCGCGTGCATGCATGCATGGTCGGAGTCGGACACGTCGCCCCTTCACGTGTGTACGGACGGTTGGCCAGAGCCAGTTAGGTAGGTGCCGTACTATGACGTGTATATGCGCATCGGCGGCCGGCGTACGTACCAGAAGTGGCGGTAGTCGTGGCCGGCCTTGGGCCAGAGCTTGCGGAGGTCGGAGCGGAGGTTGGCCGGGGAGAAGGTGTAGCCCTCGGACCACATGCACTTGGAGAAGAAGGAGGAGATGGGCGGCGACCCGTAGCCGCACGAGTCGCCGGGCCGCCGCACGGCGCGCATCTTCTCCGACGCCGGCAGCGCGAACATGCCCGCGATCGCGGCCTCCACGCGCGCCAGCAGCTCCAACGGGACGCCGTGGCCCTCCAGGAGGAAGGCGCCCCAGTCCTGCGCCGCCAGCGCCACCGCCTCCGCCGCGCACGGGTCGCGCATGTCCACCACCGGCACCGCGTCCGGCCCTCCGCCCGCGCCGCTGCCGTCCACCACGGGGTGGTCGTGCAGCCCGGGCCACGCGTGCGTCTCCGGCACCCGCCGCGCCGCCCGGAAGTCGAAGTAGCGCGGGTCCTTGCTCAGGTGCGCCGGCGTCGGCATCCTGGCGGCACGTACGATCGGTCAAGCCAAGAAGGACCAAATCAACTCCCCGGCTGACTTTGCAGTACTAGCTAGGAGCTCGAGCTAGCGAGCAATGGTGGAGACGGATGGATTGAGGAGTGAGTGTAAGAACGAGAGAAGTACAAGGAGCTGTATATATAGGGGGAGAAGTTTTGGAGCGTAGCGGATTAGGAGCAGCCGAGCCAGCCGGAGGGGAATCCATCCATTAGATAATTTGATCGATTAACTAGAGAGAGAAAAAGATGAATATGCATTTGCCTGTTGGGATGAAGAAGATGATGAAACGTGAAGAGAGAGGAGGCTCTTTTGGAGGGATGTGGAGCGCACAAGGCCACCCGCTACGCAACACAAATCTAGCTGCCTGGCCTGGCTAGTGGCACTGGCGCCCAATTAATATACACAAACATAGAAACAAACACAGATGTAAAGTAAAGCGCCCCATCCAAATAATTGTATGTGGTAGACAGAACCCAAACCAAATTAATTAGTGATATGGTCCACGGGTAGAAGATCCGTTCATTCTATATCTACTACTCCCTCCGTCCCACGATACAAGAGTGTTTATGGGACGAAGGGAGTACTAGCTAATTGTGTGGGTTGTAAGGGGTTACATATTCTATTGGTTCAACATCAATCATGCTCGACGTAAATTTTACACCCATCATATTCTAGATTTTGGTTAGATTTGATTTAATTTGAGCATGAATAGAAAAATGCAAGTAAGGTTTTGATTTAGGTGGGAGGTGATCTTCACAGATAAATTTCTCTCAACATGCAACTATACATAAGAAAAAGCATACCTCGACTTGCAACTATGCATGGCAAAAGTCTATTCATTCTCTTATGCTAATTATATTCAAATAAATATTGTAGAGTTATAAAATAAACCATGTGTATTTTAATTTTCAATTCACCTATTATTATGCCACGGACTCCATAAAACCAAATCTCATTGAAAGTTTTGCAACCAATTTCGCAACAAATGTGGCATCATCTAGTTTGTGTGTGTAGGTGATCCATGGATAGAAAAGACGATATAGAGGCATGACGATAAGTTGATTTTCATCTAATATAGTTGACTACTGTTGATATGAGAGAGAGAGAGAGAGAGAGAGAGAGAGAGAGAGAGAGAGAGATATTCAATGTTGGTTATCTGCAAAGGGTACTATAAAATTTTGGGTGCGGTAGCAACCCCTCTGTGGTGTATGAGTAAAGAAAAACATGAATGCTGATTTAGACGTTGCATATAAGGCCGAAAGTACAGGATTTCCATTTTTCTCCCGTGTGGAGGAGGCCGAGCTACGAGCATGCTAAAGGGGCATGGATCTTGGTATGAATTTGCATATGACCATTACTTTCAAAGTTAACTACACTATGTGCATCACATTCTCTATGTTGTATCTCCTCGCAAGTCCTCCGTTTTCGGTTTTAGAAATAACGTTTTGGAGGTTATTTGATGCCTTCATAAGGCTGATCTAGTGAAAATCAAGAGGGAAGCAAACATAGTTGCACCTGAACCAATTGTTCGGCTTGTCATCGGGGTTGTGCATGATAAATACTTTGTGTTAAGAAGATGAAGCATGACAAGGCTATATGATTTTGTAGGGATAACGTTCTTTAGCGTTGATATTTTTTAAGACATGATTGTTCGTTGGTATGCCTTATTATTATTGCTTTTATGTCAAATTATAAACTATTTCTTTGAATCATTCCGACCTTAATATTCATGCCACAAAATAGAGATTACATGATAAACATGTTAGGTAGCATTCCACATCAAAAATCCTATTTTTATCATTTAACTACTCGAGGATGAGCAAGGATTAAGCTTGGGGATGCTTGATACGTCTCCAACGTATCTATAATTTTTGATTGTTCCATGCTATTATAGTATCAATCTTGGATGTTTTATATGTAGTTATATATCATTATATATCTTTTTTGAGACTAATCTATTAACTTCGTGCCAAGTGTCAGTTGTTGTTTTTTGCCGGTTTTTGGTTTTCCAGAATATCAGTACCAAACGAAGTCCAAATGCCACGAAACTTTTTGAAGATTTTTTTCTAGACATAAAATAGCATGGAAGCTTCGGGAGAGGCCTAGAAGATGAAGGAGTAGCCCACAAGGCACCCGGGCGTGCCCGGGGGTAGGTGTGCCCTGGTGGCTTGTGGTGGCCCACATTCATCTGATGGAGATTCCGCCTCTATAAATTCTCTAAAATCGGGAAACCAACAGAGAGCCACCCAAAACACTTTTTCCGCCGCCGCAAGCTTCTGTTCTCGCGAGATCCCATCTGGGGGCCTTTTCCAGCACTCTGCCGAAGGGGAATCGATCACGGAGGGGCTCTACATCAACCTTGATGCCCTTCCGATGATGTGTGTGTAGTTTACCACAGAACTACAGGTCCATAGCTAGTAGCTACTCCCTCCATTTCTAAATATTTGTCTTTCTAGAGATTTCAACAAGTGACTACATACAGAGCAAAATGAGTAAATCTACACTCTAAAATATGTCAATATACATCCGTATGTGGTAGTCCATTTGAAATCTCTAAAAAGACAAATATTTAGGAACAGAGGGAGTAGATGACTTCTTCTCTCTCTTTGAATACAATGTTCTCCTCGATATTCTTGGAGTTCTATTCGATGTAATCACTTTTTGCGGTGTGTTTATTGGGATCCGATGAATTTTGAGTTTATGATCAGATTATCCATGAATATTATTTGAGTCTTCTCCGAACTCTTTTATGCATGATTATTATAGCTTTGTATTTCTCTTCAATCTATTGATTTGGTTTGGCCAACTAGATTGATTTTTCTTGCAATGGGAGTGATGCTTTGTGAAGGGTTCAATCTTGCGATGATCTATATCCTAGTGACAGAAAGGGACAATACACGTATCTGTATTGTTTTCATTAAGCATAAAAAGTTGGAGTTTATTCATATTGTTTGAGTTTACTTTGTTTACATCATGTCATCTTGCTTAAGGCGTTACTCCGTTCTTTATGAACTTAATACTGTAGATGCATGCTGGATAGCGGTCGATGTGTGGAGTAATAGTACTAGATGTAGGCAGGAGTCGGTCTACTTGTCTAGGACGTGATGCCTATATACATGATCATTGCCTTGGATATCGTCATGATTATTCGTTTTTCTATCAATTGTCCGACAGTAATTTGTTTACCCACCATATGCTATCTTCAAGAGAGAGGCCTCTAGTGAAAACTTTGTCCCCGAGTATACTTTTATCATATATTAAAATCCAAAAATAAGTTGCTGCAATTTACTTTAATTTATTATATTTTGTGCTTTATTTATCTATCTATCACTATGAGATTTGATCCTTGCAATTAACCGCCGAGAGATTGACAACCTCTTGTTCGCGTTGGGTGCATGTATTTGTCATTTTGTGTGCAGGTACTCCTAACGAGGTGTTACTTGGTTCTCCTACTGGATTGATAACCTTGGTTCTTAAATGAGGAAATACTTATCTCTACTGTACTACATCATCCTCTCCTCTTCAGGGAAATCCCAACGCAGCTCACAAGTAGCAGCGGGCACGCGCGGCGAGGGGCGCGACGCTTCCATGCAATGTCACCTCCTGCTCACAGCCACCCGTGCACACCCCCCTTCTCCACCTCATGCATACCCCCGCATCGCCAACAAGGTCGCGTGCACCACCGCGGCCCATACGCCCGCCCCATCAGCATTTTATGCAAATCTAACTCTCCATTCCCCTTCCGTAGACCCACCGCATGCACCTCCTCCCTCTGCACCTCTCGTCCACACCATCGGTGCTGTACACCCATGCAGCCAAGCCAGTACGCCCTACGCCACCCCTACTCCCAGCCCACTCGACGCTCCGCCGCTCACAGCTCTCGAGCCCCATCCCATCGCCGCGGTGTCAGCCACGCTGCCCTCCTACCGCGACGTGCTGCTCTACCCCCAAACGCAGGCGCACCTTCTTTTGGTCTAAAGACGAGGTTTGTTTCGGGGCAAAATGCTTGGTAGCTTGGGACAAAGTTTGCATGCCCCGAGAGGCTGGTGGGTCTAGGTGTCAAAAACTTGCGTGCACATAATTTTTGTCTACTCCTAAAATTTGCTTACAATTTTTTACACTCTCGAGACCTTCCTTGGAAAGATTGGGTCCTACATCACTCCCCACTCCACATAGGTCATGGTAAGAATAGTTGTTTTCTTGCCAAAACCATTTTCAAACAGCTCCAGAGAATACGAGAGATCTTGCACTATTTTTTAGGCAATGGCAAGTCCACCTTCATTTGGTTAGATCGTTGGCTGCAACCAGAGCCCCTGGCTGTAGTTTTCCCAACTCTCTTCTCCCACCACACAAACCCCAATGTTATGGTCACTACTATTTTTACAGGATGCGGTCAAACTTGCCCTTCGCGGTCGAATCACCTCTACTATGGTCGCATAACTTGCTTCTCTAAACTCTATGCTGCATGTTGTTACACTCTCTCAGGTACCCACCACACGGAAGCTCCTTAATGGTAACTGCTTCACCACACGCGGGGCATATGCGGCGCTAAGTGTGAAGCTTGCGGACCCCACTCTTGCTCTGATTTGAGTGTCCAAGGTGCCGAAGAAGGTGATGATCTTCGGATGGTTGTTCTACCTTGATCGCTTGAACAGCAGGAAAAACCTCCATAAGAAGCACGTCCTCAGCTATGAGACCTGCCCGAGATGTGACCAGGCGGTGGAGGACCGCAATCACCTGTTCTTCACTTGCACGGCAGCTCGTCGGGTGTGGCGTGCCACCGGGATCCGTCCCCGATTCAGCCCTACCGCGGATTTCTTCAACACTACGATCCCTGACGCGCTTCCCACAACGGTCCGCCCCTTCATGCTGCTTCTCTTTTATGCAAAATCTAGTATGCTAGGAACAAGAAAGTTTTCCAAGGTTTAGATATTGATGCTTCATCTTCTGCCAAAAATACTCTAGATGATCTTGTTGTTTGGGCTCACCGTCTAAAGACGACAACAGTGATGGATCACGTCGGTCTGTGGCGTGATTACCTCTCATCACGCAATGCAGGACTCCTGTAAAACTCAAACCTCGTTTTGAAATATAT
>NC_057802.1:82454607-82464366 GCF_018294505.1 Triticum aestivum | reverse complement strand
CATTTAAAAAAAGGAGTAGAGTTTTTACCCCAAAAAACCAAATCATTTTTACATAACCAAAGCGACCATAACAAAAGATATGCTCCCACCCTTACTAGCATTTTGAACAGGTTCCAAATATATAAAGGATTATGGCTGTATACAACACATGATACAAAGGTCGGGAGTATTCTTCCTTTTCAGAAACAATAATATAGGAGTATGAAGGAACATTGGTGTGTGCAGTGGCGTCGATACGATATTTGTCATTCATGCAGGTCTTACAAAAAGGTGACGAGAAAAACAAAAGGTAATACGTACATGGTTTCTCTGCTGCTCGAGGGCACTATAACTAGCACGAGTAAAACAAAGCACGCATATGGCCCTTCAATGGGAGGGAGGCGTTTTGGAGGCCGAGCTCCATGGAGGCCTTTATTGAGAAATTCAAATTCAAACTTTTATGGTTCAAAAAATTCTGAAAACAAATATGCGTGTATGTAAGGATGTAACCCACACGTGTGTAAAAATTCATGATGAAATACCTTGAGTTGCGACCTGCACAAAAAACACAAATTCATGGCTTGGGAGGATGAATAGTATCATGTATTAAACAGCCCCAGATTTGTCTTTTTTGCGCAGCCCTCATTTCAATGTATTTTGAACTGAAAATTTACACACATGTGTATCATGCCCTCATGTATATCTATATTTTTTTTCAAAATTTTTGAAATGTAAAAATATGAATTTGATGAAACATCAAATTTGAATTTGGAGGCCTCACTGAAGGCCGAGCTCCAAAAGGGATTTCCGCTTCAGTGGGCAGTATATTATGCACAGAAAAACCAGTTGCAGTGGCGGCGGGGACAGGGAAAGAAACACAACAAAAGAGGGTGACGCCCGATCGACCGAGCGACTTTGTGATGGTGGTGAGGATCCCGAGGCTGCTGCCTCAGCTGGGACAAACGGGACTCGCGCGCGCGCAACGCAAGCTACCGCTGCGCTCTCCTTGTCGCCAACGCCGTGGGCGTCCCTGCTCGCCTTCCCCCGCTCGAACAACCCAGAGAGCACCTCGCCTCACAGCTCCAGTTGTGCTACTGCTACCGAGCTCCGAGTCAGAAGCAAAAAAATAATAATTCTGCGAAAAAGAACCAGATCTATTATGAAGAAGCAAATTATAACATTGAAAAGAAAGAATCTCCGCATTGCAATGAAAAGATCATAAAAACAAAATATATTTGTTGTGCACTAACATGATGTTTGTTTACCTCTAAAAATATCAAATGCTAATTTCACACACAACTTAAGGAAGAAGAGGGTAAATTATGCTCCAAGTAGCCAACGCACTAGTAAAGATCCTGTACAGTATTCACGGAAAAATAATACTTTTATTCCTTAAAAGTAAATCAAATCTGAATGTAACTTTTGTCTAAAGAGCACTGCTATGCTGACGGTCGTGCATACTGTTTGTCGTGTGTACAGCAATTCCGTTGTCTAAAAGAACTCCTAATCCTTTTTTCTTACTATTACTTCTATTCACATGCCTCGAGAGCGTCATGTGATAGAACCGAAAAACTATGGAAACACTAGATATGTTCTGAGCATCGGAGAAAACCACGGCTATAGACGAGTTGTCCGGTTCTCTCCTTTTCACGGGAGAGCTGCCCTGTGTTTTATCATGATGAATCTCATGTTTTGGTTTTTCTTTCCACAAATGACATCGTCTATAATAGTTAAACATTGTCTTCAGAAGCCAAGATACAATAGGCATCAAATATTAAGGTGTTTGTACGAGATGAGACCGTACGCAATGCAAAAAATCCATATAAATCAGAGAACGGTGAAACAAATCGTAGCATTTCTTAAAATGGAAATTAATGCCGGCGCTTCAAACAGTGCCTTGTTGAGTGATCTAGCGGGTGACGATTCTGTTTGTGGAACAAAAAATGTTCAAAACGAGCAAGTTGTTTGTTAGGTATATTCCATCCTTTGTTGCTTGGTCGTCTAAAAAATAGCTTTCAGACATCACTACAACCATACGTCCAGTGTCTTGCTGGTATGAACCCACTTTGCCAGAAACCGCGACACGCTATTGAATGGGATAAGACTGTATATGATAGAAATTTTTGTTTACCAGAAATAGTAGTACTACACCATGTAGTGTTGACATTGTTTGCCTTTGGATTAGTGGAAATATACCCTTGTTTTGTACGACATCTACAAACTTGCCCCTGTTCTCTTCCTATCCTCTCATGCACATAAGCATGTGCGCCCTTTTGTAAAACTGAATTTCCACACATGGTGCATGCCTATTGACATTTACTGGGCAAGCTGACTCCCTAGTTTTGGATGCATTTTTTTTAGCAAAAACCTTATTTATTTTCTTTTGGAACAGAAAATAAAAACCAAGCGTTCCGTGTATGACCTGAGGACAAACTGTGCTAGACTATTTCCTAATTAGATGCCTTGAGGCATAGGATGCTTTTTCTTAATAAAGTATAGACACAGGCGCTCATACGCTCACCCCTATAAACATCACAGAGAGACTAAGCAAGCAGATCATTTTGAGATTAATGAAGTCGTCAAAGAAGTCTTCGTAGTCGACGGAAATGTCTCTTTCCACTGAACGCACATCGTCAGAATACCTGAAATAAATTTAGGAAAATGCGAGCACCAGTGTCATGTCTAGGACTTGGAATTCTGGTGGACGAGGGATACCACTATCCTACTAACATCCAACCACATGTTGGTTTGCCCCACATCTGTTTATTGTATTGTACTCATATGCATCTACCCATTGGACGGATTCCAAACAGTACAAAATAGAAAAGCTCTAAAACTGTGCGTGGATAAGCGCCTTGGAATGTCCAGAGTGTAGATCTGAATTGGCTTGGACGGTTGTCTGTGCTCTTGTCTTAACATGAAATTGGATGGGTGATAGCGTGTAATAGGGACCCACAGTGAGATCTCACCCTTGCATGCTTAATTATAACATAAATGACCAATGATTGCACATAGTGGGGAGTATCTACAAACTTTATTACTATTTTACAAGTTCCAGCAAGCATTCACATGCAAGTCACCTTTGACCAACATAATTGGAATATGGGAAATATATAGTTCGCTTGATATCTACAAGTGAACTTACCAAAATTTTACATGTACTCTCACTTCAATATTTTGACATGAAATAATTTAAAAAACAACATGTAACTTGGCACTTTTCTAAGGAATGCTCGTATGCATCAAACATGTTACAAGCACAAAGCATTTTAAGCCCACATATGTATATCTATCATCATGACAAAACTAAGAACATTGTCAGGAAGATAATATTAAAGACTGGAGAGCAAAGACATGCAACTTTTTAAACACAAAGTGTCATATTTAAAAAAAATTGTAAGCACAAGAACAACAATCTCATGTGTACAAAAGAGTATCACATTAAATTTATCCATAACTATTGGATGGATAACTATAGAATTGGGTCAATGGTTTTGCACAACTCAGATCAAAGGCCAACAAACTCTTGTTTTTTAAATAATTGTACAGTTTATTGTATTAATTTCAAACCTTAATGTGACAAAGGCACACTCAAAAGTGAGAATAAATAACATCAGTGACCCACAAAGGCTAAACAGATACAATTGTGCTTAGCTCAATTTGACTGCACACCACATTCTCCAAGTCTTTCTTTTCAAGATTAATTTAACTTTGCAAAGGATACATTATGGAAAAGGCATGCATATACATATTGTTCCTTCACAGTCAACATTAATTCTAACCAACTGCATTACAACACCTAACATGTTTCCAAACGGCCATACACCCGGCCAATAATAGAAAATGCATAGGGTTGCATGGTTCCTTTGGGGTATCCCTTGTCCAAATATTGGAAAGAGTACAACTATTACTTGCTACCTCCTATGTACACTTAGACGGGCCTCCACACTTGGAGCCATCCATCCAGCCACCTGAAAAGAGAAGGAATCTTTACATGTTGGGATCTGAGAAAAAAACAACACCTTCCTCCTACTGTTTTTTAAGATGTTAATCGTGCTTGGTTAGTTAGCTGGCTATAGCTATGGCCCATGATAATATACTCTTTTGGTTAGTTAGCTAGCTGTAGCTGTGGCCTATGATAACATTTTTATTTCAATTAAGACAAGACGCTTATATAAACACATCACATACAATACTACTCATGCACGCCGTCACAAAACTGTGCCAATCACATGCTAGTATGAAAACCGGTTGGCGAAATCTACTAAACTAGATAACCCGAGCATTGTTGTAGAAATTTTGTTAAACAAATCCATAAATAGATGCTAAAAAAACTGAAACTATTACAAAGTCAAATGTGAGAGTGCACTCGGTTTAGATTTTGAAAACAAGAAATTAGATGATGTATGTGTCAAAATGAGGGATGAAAACAGAAAACCTATTGGATTGAAATTAATACAATAAACTTCCCTTAGTGAGAACCAAGGTTATCAAACCAATAGGAGAACCACGCAAATGCCTAGTGAACAATACCTATACACACAAGAGCAAATACTTCAACCCAACACGGAGGGTTGTCTATCCCCTTGTACTCATTAATTGCAAGGATTAAATCCGATAGTTGTTGATAGATAAATTACAAAGTAAAATAAAAGAAGTAAAATTACAGCAAGGTACTTTTGGTTTTGTAATATGATTATCCGGGGGCCATAGTTTTCACTAGAGACTTCTCTCTCATAATAATAACATACAGTGGGTAGATAAATTACTGTTGGGCAATTGATAGAAAAGCGCATAGTTATGATGTTATTCATGGCAATGATCATGTATATAGGCATTACGTCCGTGACAAGTATACCGACTGTTGCCTGCATCTACTACTATTACTCCACCAATCGACCGACTCGTGCCTGCATCTATGGTATTAAGTTCATGACAAACAGATTAATTATTTAAGCAAGATGACATAATGTAGACAGAATAAAACCAAGTAATATGATTAAACCCCATCGTTTTCTCCTTAGTAGCAACAATACAAAACGTGCCTCGATACTTCTGTTGTCACTGGGTGAGGACACCCCAAGATTGAACCCACTACAAAGCACCTCTCCCACTGAAGATAAATCAATCTAGTTGGCCAAACCAAACGGATAGATCGGAGAGAAATACAAAGCTATAATAATTATGCATAATAAAGTGCAGAAAAGACTCAATTACTTTCAATAAATAATCTGATCATAAACCCATAATTCATCGGATCCCAACAAACACACCGCAAAAGAAGATTACATCGAATAGAACTCTGAGGAGAACATTGTATTGAAGATCGAAGAAGCCATCTAGCTAATCACTATGGACCCGTAGGTCTCTGGTAAACTACCCACACATCATTGGAGATGCAGCAAGGATGATGTATAAGCCCTCCGTGATCGATCCGCCCTCAGGCAAAGTACTGGAAAAGGCCTCCAGATGGGATCGCGGAAGAACAGAAGCTTGCAGAGGCAGAAAAATTGTTTTGGGAGGCTCTTTGTTGGTCTTGGGATTTATGGAAATTCATAGAAGTGGAATTAGGTCAAACAGAGTTACGTGGGGTCCACAAGCTTAGGTGGCGCACCCTCTTGGAGGTGCACCGTGGGAGCTTGTGGCCATCTCGTACATCTTCTAGCCTCCTCCCTAAGCTTCTACGGTCCATTATGGTCCAGAAAAAATCATCGTAAAGTTTCATCGTGTTTGGACTTTGTTTGGTATTGATTTTTTGTAATACCAAAAACACGCAAAAAGACAGGAACTGGTACTGAGCACTGAGTTAATAGGTTAGTTCCCAAAAATGATATAAAATTGCATATAAAGTATCTAAGATTGATAATATAATAGCAGGAAAGAATACAAAATTATAGATACATTGGAGACGTATCAAGGAGCAGCAACTACCTAAAAGGATGGTTCCTCATGACGATGCACGCAAATGAGAAGGAGAAACAACGGCGTCCATTGGCTTGCCGGTGTTTGTCCTGATCTAGAGGAAGGGGAAGACAAAGGAGAGCAGAGGTCTATGGGAGGGGGGAAATCGAGCAAGGTAGACGAAGGATAGGGGAGAGGAAATGTGTGGTTGTGTGCGTCGCTACGTGGGATAAGGGAGAGGAATAAGCGGCGCATGGGGCCTAACACTTGGGATGCGTGTAGATCACTCTAGGCGGCTTCAAATTACCTAGATCAGTCACTACCAGGGAAAACCCTAGTAGTAGCGCTGAAAATAGTGATAGTAGTAGCACGGGTGGCTGCGCTACTACTGCGGCGCTACAGCTAAACCTTAGCAGTAGCGTGGGTTTACCAGCGCTACTGCTAACCGTACATAGCAGTAGCGTGGCTACTGACCCTCGCTACTGCTAAACCAACGTTGCTGCTATCTGCACGCCCCGCGCTACTACTAATATTTCCTATATTTTTTTCTTTTGCGTATTGGCACTGTATTTGTACATGTTTTATACAGCTATCTCATCATATTATTTTATGATCATGATGAGTTATTATTTCAGTGGGTGAAAGAGATGTGGAATAGATCTAAGTGGAGGCAACATGGTGCAGATCGAAAGTACTACTAATCAAAACTAAATGATCAAGTTTGGATTAGTAGTACTTTCGATCTGCACCATGTTGCCTCCACTTGAATCTAATCCACGTTTATTTCACCCACTGATATATAATAACTCTTCATGCCCATATAACAACTCATCATCATCATCATCATCATAATAATAACTCATCATTGTTATCATAATAACAAGTCATACTGCATCATCATAATAGTCGTCTAACAACTTCTACTCGTTATCATAATAACAAGTCATACTCATCATCATCATAGTCATCTAACAACTTCTACTCGTTATGGTAACAAGTCATACTCATCATCAGCATAGTAATCTAACAACTTCTACTCGTTATCATAATATCAAGTCATACTCATCATCATCATAGTCATCTAACAACTTTTACTCTTTATCATAATAACAAGTCATACTCACCATCATCATAGTCATAACCAACCCTAGTTAATTGTTCTTAGCACATGATCATGAGTATTAGCTTGGACCTGCTACCCCTCTCTAAGGTAAAATAACATAAAACAATATAGCCCCTGACTCTCCATTATGGAGAATGGAGATTATCCTGTCTCCAATTTGCGGGCTTCGCACAATGTTGCTTCCAAGTAGCTCCCTATGATCATTCATAACTTCTTCCCATTCTTTGATTTTGAGGTCTTCAACTGTTCAAGAAATCTTGTATGAACAGCGCTGACCCGTAGGCAGACTTGGTTGTAAGCCAACAACATCAATGTGACCTTTCGTATACATCAGATCAGGCACACAATCCTTCGGGATTTTCTGTTGAAGAGCATAATAGTAACGTAGTTAGCAATGTAGTTTAGATTTAGAAGAATGTATGCAAAAGATGTACTGGTGTCATAATAATAAAAGATCTTACAATGCCATGTCCATGGATGTTGCCGTAGTTCAACACGTGGACTAGTGGCACGTATTGACCATAATGTGGAGGAGTTTCATAATTCTTATTGAAAGTCTCAAGATCAATAATAAAGGAGACAAGATGATCTTTCTCCTCATAAGTTACTTCAAAGCCATCAGTGTAGTAGGTTTTGTCTACTACTTTCCGAATATTTTTTGAAGAATGGAAATAAGATGTCAATGGAAATATATAAGCTGTCAACTATTTTTATAAAAACAATATAAATTACTTAATAAATACGTTTGAGAAACTCACATAGAGGTAGAAGTGGAAGCGTATCAACAAGGGCCCAAATTTCGATATTAGCTTCGTCGATATTGTCTTCATCGACATTATCTTCGTCGATGTCATCTTTAGGATCACCAAGATCGAAGGTGACCTGCATACCCTCCTGAAAACCATATGCCTTGCACAGTGTTTCCCAATTCGAGCAACCAAAATGGGAGTAGCTCTCCGCATTGCATAGCTTCACGGCAAAAGCATAACCATGATGGCTCCTGAGGTGAACTATCTTTGTCTCCATATTCTCATGATCTTTGAAATTCAGCTTCTCCAAGACATAGCGTCTTGCATGGCAGGGGATGCACTAGTTGAATTGTAAAAGACAGAAATTACACGTTGAAGAAGCAGAAGTCATGCTTAATTACGAAAAAGACAGAAATTACATGTTTCAACATCGAAGTCTCGTCGAGCTTAATACTGAAGCACCGACCGTCTTCCAGGTGAGGCCTATCACACAGACCCCGGTTGTCGCCGCAGTAGTCGCACTCAGGGATCCTATCATCGTCGTCAGACATTTCCTATGTTCACAATTCAAAGATTAAACTTCTAAAATTCAATATAAGTACTACAAAAACTAAATTAGATCATTATTATTCATCACGGGTTGACTATTGGTCTGTCGGGATTCTTCCTCTCTGACATTTGCGCCCGTCGGTGATGGAAGCTCCTACTTTCATTTGAAAGTGCATTACACCAAAAATGTATAGCACCTTCAAATGAAAAAGAAGCTCCCCTCACGACAACAGTCGGGATTCTTTTTCTCTCATATATCGTGGACACTCTCCGTCACTGATTTTTCGACCGTCGGTGATGGTCGCTACTCCTCCTTCCCCTAGTGCATAACAAAGGTTTAGCACAAAGAGAAGAAGGAGAAGCGACCCCCATGACAACAGTCGGATTCTTCTTATGTCATATATGGCGGACACTCTTCGTCACTGTTTTTCGACCGTCGGTGATGGTCGCTACTCCTCCTTCCCCTAGTGCATAACAAAGGTCTAGCACAAAGAGAAGAAGGAGAAGCGACCCCCACGACAACAGTCGGCATTCTTCTTCTCTCATATATGGTGGACACTCTCCGTCGCTGTTTTTTTGCTTGTCATGTATGGAGCCCCGAAAGACTTCAAGTCAGCCCAAAATGTCGTTAAATTCTCTTTCCGGCAAATCCAAGGCACTCGATATTTCCTACATTCTAGCACAAGCCATGCTAAAATTCACGGAAAAATCTGGCATGACCTTTGCTAAAAAGGATATATCAAGCGCCTGAAATTTGCTGGAATGGAAATTAATCAACACTATGGCAAAACATAGGCCACTCGGAGGTGTTCTCTACAAAATGCATCTATGCATCCATTTTGTCGGCATTTTTCAAAATCAATAATGAAACAGAAGTGCATATAACTGGGAGTAGCCTCACAGATACTTTCTTAAAAAAACTAGCTAGCTTCATCACATTGTCACAGCTACTCATCTATTACTCTACTACATCTATGAAAACATCAACATCATCATCGACATCAACTAAACAAGGGGATTTGGCTGGTCTCACTCGAGATCGGAAGGGGCCGGTGACAGGGACGATTGCGGGGATGATGCAGAGGCTCCTTGATTTTTGCAAAAACAAAATATAAATAAAAACATTATTATCCTGATTTTAGGACTTAGTGAAACCCTATAATCTATCAACTATACATTATTATGCTGATTCAAGAGACCTACGTTTACAAAAAAATTGTAAAACTAGTTTTTTTACTAAAAATTTGTATTACCAAATATACACTACTTCTAACCCTAACAGCTATCCATCCATCCATCTATCTATCCAAAGCATTACTAAAGGAAACCTAGTTTAATGCATCTGTCTATCCATCTATCTATCCAACCATTAAAAAAACCTAATTTCATCCACCCATTTATGCAATGCAGGAGGGAGGGAGGGAGGGATGGTTGAGGGCCTGAGGGAGATGGTGGGAG